>NW_011499851.1:66891-96939 GCF_000495115.2 Populus euphratica
ACCCCACGTTAATCTAAAAAAAAAAAAAAAGTAGATTGCAGGTCCTTCCACCGTCTAGTAAAGCTCTAAATTACATAGCCTAGGTGTTGGGATAACTATTAAGGGTTTCTTTTTCTTGACAACGATGCCATATTTATCAGATAGTTCCAGCACTCCTCCAACTGGCAGCTTCCACTCAAAGGAGTGCAACAATGAAGCCTGCAAATACATCAGCATCTTCTCTGCTAAACGGAGTCCTGCACAAACCCTTCTTCCGGATCCAAATGGGAGATACTGAAAGTTGTTGCCCGAGTAATCAAATGTGCTGGTTTCATCATTCAAAAACCTCTCTGGTCTAAATTCCAAGGGATTGTCCCACAGATTAGGATCCCTGTGAATAGCGTAAACATTCAAGAAAACTGTAGTACCCTTAGGAACGGTATACCCTCCCACCGTGCATGATTGCCCTGAAAAACGGGGCACTAAGAGAGGCAGTGCAGGATGCAAACGAAATGTCTCCTTCATCACAGCATCCAAATACCGTAACTTGGGCAAGTGGAATTCTTCTACAATGTTGTTCGCTCCAACAACTTCCTGTAATTCTTGGTATACCTTTTGCCTTACTTCTTGATGTTGCATTAGTCGTGCCATTGTCCATTCGACCATGGTAGTAGTTGTGTCAGTGCCGCCCACGAAAATATCCTGTGTATAAAAAATAACATTATTTTTAATGCTAGCTAGATGCATGATTTTGATCAGCAGCAGACTTGCTAGGCAGCAGCTACATCAATTTTTTTTGGGAAAAGCACGCTTTGCTCGGTCTGAACTTTCTAATCACCCTTTGTTAAGGTGGTCTTGGACATTGCTAATGCTTGTAGGTCCATATGTTTCCAAGACAGATTCACACGTGACTCAATGTTCCCCAGAAATGATACTTTAGTTTTATCTACCAGTAAGATCTAGAAACATACATTGCATTGGCTTTAAAAGTATAAATAAGAACTGAAATTAAAGTAGAAGAATTTGTTTTTAAGAAGATAAAAAAAAAAAGAAAATGTTAGGATAGTACATGCAACTCCAAGAAGATAATAAGTAAGAAATAAGATAAAATAAAAAATGAGACACATAAAAATTTACGTTGTTCATCAAATTAGGGTATGTTCACAGGCAAATATAGAAAGATTTTACTAAGTAATGTGAGAATTACAACTTCTCTCAAATAATAAGAAAATAACTAAGAATCTCTTTATTATTAGGAGAAAACATCTCACTTATTCTCTCACAAATATTTCATAATTTTATGAGTTTCTTTACTCTCCTTTTCTTCTCTCTATTTTAGTCTTTCTATTTTGGTGTGCAAAATAAACTTGAAAACATTATCTATTTATAAACAAGAGTGATGGAACAAAAGCTATAAATCATGACACCAATCATACCAATAACTCCATCAATTATGCTAATAACTACATCAATTATATCAACTCCTCATCCCTAATTATACAGATTTACTTATTTTTATTTTTATTTTCAACAACTTCATCAATTATGCAAGTCATACCTAGCCAGCACGGCTTATTTTTATTTTCCACCGATTATATAGATTTACTTAATTTAATTAAGTGTTTGCTTTACAGAAACAATTAAAGTAGTCATACCAGTAGCATGGCTTTGAGTTGGTCCATCGTAATTGATGTTGCAGCATCTTCATGCTTGTTAAGATCCAAGAGAATCTGCAAGAAGTCTTCTCTCACATCCATGTGTGCCTTTTCTTCATTCAAACGTTGCTCAATTGCAGAATCAAGAAATTGATCGAAAGTGACTGCTAATC
This sequence comes from Populus euphratica, assembly GCF_000495115.2. Classification (NCBI taxonomy): domain Eukaryota; kingdom Viridiplantae; phylum Streptophyta; class Magnoliopsida; order Malpighiales; family Salicaceae; genus Populus; species Populus euphratica. The sequence goes on from NW_011499851.1 coordinate 68,699, forward strand.
GCTTTGATCGTCTCTCTATACCTTGCAAGTCATACCTAGCCAGCACGGGGAAAAGGTCCGAAACATTAGGTTTTCCAATTAGCACCATCATCTCTGCTGCATGACACCGAAACTGTGCAACGAAATGAGTCCATTTCTCTCCTTGGATTGTGCCTCCCCCCAGCAAAATTCTCAGGACAGTATTTAGGCTTGTTACATATGCCACTTCACCAAAGTCAATAGGGCTGCCAATTTTATCATACACTTCTCTAATAGCCTTTTTAACCTCCTGTTTTCTCAGTGCATAGGAAGCATCTAGGTTATTGCCTAGCACTTCGCGCACCAAAACCTTGCGCATCTTTCTCCACTGGGGACCGTAAGAGCACCAAGCGATATCATTTCCGCCGTATGAGAGCACCCGGGCGGAAATAGGTGGATCACGATTACCAAATATGGTATCCTTATCACGAACAATTTCTTTGACTAGTGGTGGGGAGCTAACCACCATGCACAATTTGTTTCCGAGCCTTAGCTTGTAGATAGGGCCATAGACCCCAGCTAGTTCAGTGAACTTCTTGTGGAGGTCATTACCAAGAAATGGAAGGTATCCAACTAATGGCAAACCACGAGGACCTGGCGGAAACGGAGCAGCGACTGCCTTCTTTGGTTTGATATTGTTCCAAAAGAACCAGAACATTGTTATTATGGTGATTGCAATGATGAGAAACAGTTTTTGTCTCTCGTTGCTAGCATCCCACCACCGTGGCCACAACCCAGTGACCGTGTTCAACATTATGGTATTTTTGGGTGCCAATTAAAATATAACAGTGATACCTTTAAGAATATAGTGTATATAAAAAAATTAGCTCTCAACGATAGAAAAATTGGAAATCAAAATCTGACAGTAAGTATATATACTGATCTTCTGCTGTTTTAGCTATTGGATTTGATGTTACAGTAAGATTTATTTAAATTTATTCAAAATCTGACAGTAAGTATATATACTGGTCTTCTGCTGTTTTAGCTTTGGGTTTGATGCTATAGTAAGATTCACTTAAATTTATTTGAAATTTTTTTACTATTACTATTATTATTTAAAATTATTATTATTATTATTATTTAAAAAATTATTAATATAATAATTAAAAAATTAAAAAATATTACTAATATTATAAAAAAAAATTGATTTAAAAAATAAAATTAATTATTATTATTATTATTATTAAATTTGAAAGAAAAATAATTACTATTAAAAAAACTATAAACTTGATTGATTTGAAAAAAAATTAAAAACTATAAAATTTGAGTCAAGTGTATTTAACATTATTAATTATATTATAGTTATTATTATTGTTATGGTAATTAATATTATAAATATCACTTGCAGCTAAATCTAAGGATTTTGTTCCTCACCAGACAAATCGGAAACTCCTGAATCTTAATTCTTTTAATATTTAATATTTTTTAATAGAAAAGAATTTGCCTGCGCAATAGCACGGGACCTAACTAGTTTCTACTAAAATGCGTTCGAGAATTTGCGGGTGATTTTTCTACTCAGGTTCTCTTTTTGACTAATCAACAGTTCTCATTTCTGACACGTAAAAGGCTTTGACGGGGCTCGAGTCGGGGATAATTAATGTAGCTGATACCGCTTGATCTCATTAAAAGGAACTGTGTAATGAATTCGGACTTCAAAATTTATGCATCAATCCATTGAAGTTGAAGTCCGTGGAGGGTATTATAGATATTTCCAAGCCTCTCACTATCAAAGCAAAGCTGTCAAATGGACATGGCCCCATATCGCTTGATCTGATTTGATTTTTGGTACTTCAAGCGGCTAATTCACAGCCACACACGTTTATAATCTTGCAATAGAATTATTTGTTCAGACAGGGAAACATGAGTTACAGAATTTATAAAATAATATACTTCAAGGGATTGTTTGTTTAGGGAATAAGATATTATTATCATAACTATTATATCTTATTAGCTACTTTTAGTATAATTTCTTGTATTGGTGTTGTAAGTATTGTATATGTTTTTTTAATATATTTTTTTCAAACTTTTAGATTTTATTATTATAAAACTTTACTTTCTCATTATGAATAATAAAATGATTCATGTATTTCATGTAGAATATATAAAAACAAATATGATAGTTAGAGGCATAACTATTATTGAATAAAAAAAATAGAAATTATATATCAAGAGAACCATACGTAGATGCAGTTGCCCAATGATAATTCTATATTAATATCATTTTGAATCGAGATAATAGACATTGTGCTGAACAAGTTTGTATGAAACCAGTTGTTTTATATAATTTATATGATGTTCTCGCAAGTTATGATTTATTACAATTAACTCAAAATGTATTATTTAGAAAGCAAGTAATTGTGTTCTTACAAATTATAGGTCAAAACCAAAAATTTTATTTTATTAATAGTATATACTATAGGTCTGTTGAACCTATCCATCGTTACTTTAGAATTGTTTTAAAAGCAGCTTTTAAATTATACAAATACCTTATTAAAGACCCAGAGATTATAGTTCTGGTTGAGATAATGAATAATAAAAAATTATATCCTTATTTTAAAATATGGGAACAATACTAATATTTTTATACATTATTTAAGTACATCTAGAAGAAAAGGTTATAAATTATTTTTTCATATTTAAATAAGATTATGTGGGAGCAATTGATGGTACCCATGTTCCTGCAAATATTCCTGATAAGATTTAAGGAAATTTTTGATGTCGAAAAGAAGGAACAACACAAAATGTTTTAGTAGCTATAAATTTTAATTTGAAATTTATATATGTTTTAGCTGGCTCGGAAGGAAGAGCACATGATTTACAGGTTTTAGGTGATGCATTATCAAGATCCAATGTTCTAAAAATTTCAGAATATATATAATAAAGTATTTATTATATGCAATAAACATATAAAATATTTAATTAGATAAAGATAGTAATAGTTTTTTCTTTTCTAATTTGTAGTGAAATATTATCTTGGTGATGTTGGTTACGGTATTCAAAATGGAATCATTTCTCCTTTTTGTGGAGTTTAATATCACTTAAATGAGTTTATAGAACATTCATCAGAAAAAAAAAAAAAGCTATTTAATCTTCAACACTCTTCATTGAAAACTGTTATTAAACAAAGATTTGTTAATTTGAAGAGTCATTTTAGATCAATTGATGATAAATCTTTTAGGTCTTATAAAACACAAGTAGATGTTGTGCTTGCATGTTGTATTATTCATAATCATATAATGAGAATTGATTCTTATAATTTTCTTATGAAAAAAATATGTTTGGAAAGTGAACCAATTAGACGAATAATCAACTTAAGTCAATGAAAGGAGAGGGAATAGAATAGGAAGTGGATAACAAAAAGAGAAATGATTGCATCAACTATATGAAATAACTATAACACTCAAAGAAACAAGTAATTGAGTGTTAATTATATGTGTTTATTTTGATCATGTCTTGTTTGAGTTTGTATTATCTTTGTTGTATATTGGGATTGTTTGTTGACTTTATTATAATTTCTTATGTATTTTATGTATTTTCTTTTAATTATTATTTGTTGTTTTTATATTAAATTTATTAAATCTAAATATTGTATGATTTTATCTTGTATAAATTTATATTTTTTTTTTTGTAGAAATGAGTACCATATTGAATGAAAAATGCAAGGGCAAACATTTCACATGGTCTAAGCCTATATCTCACATGCTACTTGAGATATTAGTCGAGAAGGCATTTGAAGGAAACAAACATTCTTCCACCTTTAGAGCATAATCTTTTGTTAAGGTGGCTACAAAAATCAGTCAAAAGTTCAACGTGCAATAGGAGTCTAAACATATGGAAAATCATCTCAAAACTATGAAAACAAAATAGAAAATAATAACCAAACTTGAAAATAAAAGTGACTTTAGTTACGATAATTGTTTGAATATGATTACAGTTTTAAAATATGTATATGATGAAGAAGTGAAGGTATGATAAATATTATACTCTTTGTAATTTTTATAGTTACTTTTGTTTTCAAAATGTTATACAAGAGACTAAAAAATTACATATTCTAAACTTGATGTTAATGAGCTATATACAAAAGTAATGAAAATTAAAGAATTTGATGAGATCACTCTTGGGAATGCATTTGATCACTTGGTCCAATATAAAATATGGACAAAAATATTTATGGCAAAAAATGCTAATTTAAAGAAAATCAGGGTTTAGAATCTTGTGAACCAACACTGCTACAAACCTGATTGGTAATATGATTTTACTATGATAAAAAGGTTTATGTTTATTATTTGACAAGTATGCTTATTTGTTTAATTCAGTCTAGCATATTTATATTTTTTAATTTAAATTAATATTTATTTGTATTATATCAAAACTTATTTATGCATGACTATGTTTAATGTATGATATTTATATTTATTTTTTAATGCTTATTTGATATATATTAAGGGGATATTAAAATGATAATTGCACATACTTGTTAAAATATATTTATCTAAAAAACCCATTAAAATATTTTTGTATTTATTTATCTTAAAAAAATCTTTACACCAAAAAAACTCAAATATCTAATTCTTACTTAATACCATAAACTAATTTGGATTTCTTCTTATGAAAAAAACATATTTTAAGATTTTCAAAATAAAAAAAATATTAATAGGTTTTACTTAAGAAATATTTCACAAGGTTATATCTCTATAATATTATATGACATATATAGTTATATTTTATAAAATAAGCTATATATGAAAATAGAATATAATAAAAAAAATTATCATTACATTTTTTAGATTTTACTCTTTTATTGTAAATAATTAAATATTTTTCATATATTAGATAAACTTCAAAAAAAAATTATTAAAAAATTATTTTTCAGTTTATTTTTCATGACATAATCAAATACTGTAAAATATTTTGTAATTTATTTTTTATAATATTACTAAATATTAAAAAATAATTTATTTTTCAGGAATTTATTTTTAAAAAAAATATTTTCTAAAAAAAATATATTTCAGTAAATAAATGGATGTAAAAATGCATGCGAGAATTTGCAGTTGATTTTTTTCCTCCTCAAATCAGGTTCTCTTTTTGACTAATCAACATTTCTCATCTGGCGTTGGACATAATTAATATAGCTGATATCACTTAATTTAATTAAAAGGAATCTGTTAACCGTATTCAGACTTCAAAATTTATACATTAATCCAATGAAGTTGAATTCATTAGAGGGTATTATAGGTATTTTTGCATCGATATTTATAATCCTCAGCCTCACATTATCAAAACATAGCTATCAAAAAGCACATAGCCACATATATCTCTTCATCTCATTTGATATCTGTCTTTTGAGTAGCTAATTCACACACACACACACACACGTATATATACATATTGAATGAATAAGGACAGGGCTTAAATGAATAAAGATGTCAATTACAGAAACTATTTTCGAGAACTCAACAATAAAGAACATGCAAATGCTGTATATAAGGGAAAAAAATCAAATGGCTTGACAAATTTCATAATCCAATTTTGAAGATTAGAGCAGCCAAGTCAGACAGCCGAATTACTATAGAGATTAGAATGGTCAACTCAACCAGCATATAGTTGCACACTTGAGAGTACACTATATTTATTTTAAGCTAATGATTGAGATTCTTCCTAACTAAATCAAGTGCTGAAATTTATTTTTCGATGAAGACAAGATCCTTCCCACACAATATCTTTATAAAAATAAAAATTATATCTTTTTCACATTTTAAATGCAAATTGAATATCATAAACTAGTTTATGATTATCCATTAGGATTTGACCAAAATATATAAAAAACATTTCTAATTTTTTTTTTAGGGTTCAGATATAAACTTTAATATTTGTGGGATGTAAAATTACATGATAAATTACACCCTCGGGAATTAAATATAAAAGGTGTAAATAAATACGATACTAAAATTCAATCTTAGAATGATTATAATTTAACCCAATAAGGTAGAGATTTTTTCATGAAGAAAGATCTACCTTGAATTTTAGAAAAGACCAATGAATAGAAACCAACTAAGAAAAACAATAAAACAATAATGTAACTTACCTTAGGTAGTAGAGTGTACTGAGGGCGATGCATCTTTTCCTTACACAACTAGTCCTTTATCCAAATTATCATAGCTCATAAGTTTCTAGTAACCATAATACTTAGTGACAACTGCTAAACTTAAAAAACTCTTCCTAACACGTTGCACCTTACATAAGAGGCATGACAAGAGCTTCCGTCATTGTCAAACGATATTGCGTGGGCTTGCACCCCGTGACAACAAATACCCTATGATATTTTATTTTAAATGTAACCTGAACAATAACTAATAAAATACATATTAGTTATTCTTTAAATACCATAATTTTATTTATTTATATCTTTTATAAAATACATAAAATTTATGTTATTTTAAAATATAAGCTCCTTTAATAAAAAGAAATTAATTTTTATAACAAAATAATTTTTAAATTAAAGATAAAATAATCAACATTGCCAATTCTATATATATATATATAAACAATATCGCATTCGACATCGCGGTGGCCTTAAAAAATTATATATTTGGAAAGAATAAATTTTTGACATCTAGTTCTTTAATGGGAATGGTCTTGTTTTAAGGAGTCGTTTCCTAGTATTATGGTCACTAGAAATCCTAACTGGTTAATAAAGATTCTATGGCTCGAGACTGATTACGTAAAAAAAAAGATATTATCACCCCTTAAACGTGTTGACTGAAGCAGACTGTGTTGCTTGTTTTGTTTTAAATTGCTAAATATTTGTTTGTTTATACTATGATAATTTGTTTATAATATTCCTGACTCTAGAGCCAGTAAATATTCAACTACGAATACTTTTAACTATAGCGTTGCTAAATATTATATAACTATAAAACAAATTTAGTTCAAAATTTTTCTTTCTTGCATCAATGAATAAACAAATAAAATAAATTTATTTTTACACATGCATATATATATATATATATTATCCAAATAAAGTAGAATATAATAAAAATAAATTTAAATCGGTATTTTTATTCCTGACTCTGATGTCAGTGAAAAATCAATAAAATAAATTTATATTAATTTTTTTAATTAAATTCATTATATAGGTTAATATTTTATTTTAAATATAAAAATTATAATACATTATCAATTATATTCTAAATAAGTTGTAAGGGGTTTCATTACTAGAAACATACGAGCGTGGATCAATAATTTAGCATGATAAGCTCTGTCTATATAAGATTAAATCAAGGGTTTAAATCTATTCACTATTTGATCTAATAACTTTTCAAGTAACTTACACTGGAGTTTATTGCCAGTGCAAGCAGGAAAACACCGTCTTACATGCATGGCAGGAGCCAAGGGGCGTCTGAAAAAAAAAAAAACTCACCTGCTCTGTTGAAAAATCTCTGCATTTTTTAAATTAATTTTGTTGATATTTTAATTAATTTTATTGATGAAAAATTAATTACCACCCTGCAAATCATCTATTTAGGCCCAGCCCATGTACCAAAATTCAAAACCAGCTTTCCCTTTTTTTAATTGAGACTCCATCAATTTTATCTCCATTGCTATATTATCTTCTACTTATATCTATTTATTTTTTTAAATATAATCTAAAAAATAACTAATAAAATACACATTAATTATTCCATTAAAGCTTTCATGGGGATACTAGGGAATCGTGTGGGAGACAATTAATATAGCTGACATCGCTTGATCTCGTTAAAAGGAACTGTATAATGAATGCGGACTTCAAAAATTATGCATCAATCCATTGAAGTTGAAGTCCGTGTAGGGTATTATAGATTTTTCCGAGCCTCTCACTATCAAAGCAAAGCTGTCAAATGCACATGGCCACATTTCGCTTGATCTGATTTGATTTTTGGTACTTCAAGCGGCTAATTCACAGCCATATATTATATATATGCGTCAGAAGATAAAGACAAGGCATCAGTAAATGAATGAAGATGTCCAGAAAATGTCAATTCAACTATAATGCATTATCAATTATATTTGTTGACTTTATATGTATTTATTTTTATTATATTTGTTTGTGTTTATTTAAGATATCAAAAAATATAAAAAAAATTTAAAAGGAAATAAAGTATTTTTCTTCAATATACAAAAATAATAACATAAAAATAGATATCATATACGAATATGATATTAACAAGTTATTTAAAAAAATTAAAAATATAATATTTCAATTTAAAATCTCAACAAAAAATAACTTAATGTTAATAAGTTATATATACAAAAGTGATGAAAAATAAAGGATTTGATGAGATCACTTTTAAAAATATATTTGATCATTTGGTCTAACATGAAATATTGATAAAAATATTTATAGTAGAAAATATTAATTTGAGAAAAATTTAGATTTAGAATCTTGTGAACTAACTACTAGAGACCCTGATTGCTAAAATGATTTATAAAAAAACTTATGATTATTATTTAAAACATATATTTACTTATTTAATTTAATTTATTATGTTTATGTTTGTTAATTTAAACTAATATATATTTGTATTACATCAGAACTTATTTATGCATGACCATGTTTGATGTATGATATTTATATTTATTTTTTAATTTTTATTTGTTATATATTAAAGGGATATTAAAAGATTAATTTCACATACCTATTAAAATTTTTTTTATCTAAAAGACCTATCAAAATATTTTTGTAGTTATTTATCTTAAAAAAAATCTTCATACAAAAAAAAAACTCAAATATCTAATTCTTAATTAATACCATAAACTAATTTGGTTTTTTTCATACAAAAAAAATATTTTAAACTTTTAAAACTAAAAAAGATATTAATAGGTTTTACTTATGAAATATTTCTATATCTTTATAATATTATATGACATATATAATTATATTTTATAAAATAATTTATATATGAATATAGGTTATAATAAAAAAATTAATTATTATAATTTTTAGATTTTATTTTTTATAGTTATTTTTCAAAAATTTATTTTTTAAAAAATATTTTCTAAAAAAATTATAGTTTAGTAAATAAATAGATATAAAAATGCATGCGAGAATTTGCGGTTGATTTTTTTCCTCCTCAAATCAGGTTCTCTTTTTGACTAATCAACATTTCTCATTTTTGACATGCACAAGGCTTTGACGGGGCTTGTGTTGGAGATAATTAATGTAGCTGATATCACTTGATTTAATTAAAAGGAATTTATTTACCGTCTTCAGACTTCAAAATTTATAAATCAATCCATTGAAGTTGAATTCCTTGAAAGGTATTATAGGTATTTTTGCATCGATATTTATGAGCCTCAGCCTCACATTATCAAAACATAGCTATCAAAAAGCACATAGCCACGCATATCTCTTCATCTAATTTGATATCTGGTCCTTCAAGTAGCTAATTCTCACAGACACACACACACACACAAATTAAATGAATGAAGATGTCAATTACAGGAACTATTTTCGAGGACTCAACAATGAAGAACATGCAAATGCTGTATATAAGGGGGGGAATCAAATGGCATGACAATACACCATGAAGGCTATATTATCTCCATTGCTATATTACCTTCTACTTATATCTATTTATTTTTCAAAATATAATCTAAAAAATAACTAATAAAATACACATTAATTATTCCATGAAGGCTTTCGTGGGGCTCCTAGCTAATCGTGTGGGAGACAATTGATATAGCTGATATCGCTTGATCTCATTAAAAGGAACTGTGTAATGAATGCGGACTTCAAAAATTATGCATCAATCCATTGAATCTGAAGTCCGTGGAGGGTATTATAGATATTTCCGAGCCTCTCACTATCAAAGCAATGCTGTAAAATGCACGTGGCCACATATCGCTTGGTCTGATTTGATTTTTGGTCCTTAAAGTAGCTCATTCACTGGCACGCACATATTATGCATCAAAAGATAAAGACAAGGCAGCGCTAAATTAATAATTTTCTAGAACTCAAGGATTGACAATGAAGAATACGCGAATTCTGTATATAAGAAAGAAAAAAAAATCATATATCATGAAAAATACTCAACGATATTATTTTAAAATGCATATATTTTATGTTAGTTTAAATCCAGTAGAACCACTTCACTGGCCAGTTGTTGCCCAAAGAGAATCGAGATTTTTCTCAGAAATTTGTTTCCTTTTTCAATTTGCGGAACTGGGAACAAAACAAGAATTTATTGCAGAACATGAGTCCTTTGTGGAATTTTCAGCTTCCCTTGCTTCGCTTTTGTTGCCCTCGCTTGCATCAGAAAGGTCACCCTCCTTCGAGAATAGCTCTGTGTGTGTGGCTATGTAAATTAGCTCTCTGTGTGTGTGGGTGTGTAAATCAGCAACTTGAAGAAGATAAAGACAAGGCAACATTAAATGAAAGAAGATGTCAAGAAAATGTCAATTACAGAAATTATTTTCGAGAACCCAAAGATGGACAACGAAGAATATGCAAATGCTGTATACAAGAAAGACAAAATCAAATGGCACGACAAATACTCAACGATATTTTTTTTAAGTGTAACCTAAGGAATAGCTAATAAAATACTCATTAGTCACTCTTTCAACATCACAAAATCTCTGGTATGTACAAGGCTTTCATGGAGCTACCAGGAAATCGTGCTGGACACAATTAATATAGCTGATATCGCTTGATATAAATAAAAGGAATTGTATGATATATTCGGACTTCAAAATTTATGTATTAATCCATTGATGCACCAACATTTATGAGCCTCATAATATCAAAACAAAGCGATCAACTTCACATAGCCTCACATATCGCTTGATCTGATTTGATTTTTGGATTGTCTTTGGTCCTTCCCACCCCCCACACACACACATGCATCTAGAAGATAAAAACAAGGCAACATTAAATGAAAGAAAATGTCCAGAAAATGTCAATTACATAAATAATTTTCCAGAATTTAAAGATTGACAATGAAGAATATGCAGATTGTATATATAAGAAAGAAAAAAAATCAAATATCACGACATATACTCAACGATATTTTTTAAAATGCATATATTTTATGTTATTTTAAATTCAGAAGCTAAAGAAACGAGTAGCTTTATCTCCTCTGGAAAATGGTGAGGATAATAATGATAGCGTGTATACCTTCTTGGAAACCGGATCTCTCAATTTGACTGTGTTAAAATAATTAATATTAAATATAAAAAAGAAGGTTAGAAATCTGGATTGTTGGTATATTATAAATATCAAGTCTTAATTTAAATATAAATAAAATATTGAATTATTATTTAAAATTATTATTTTATGCATTTAAAATTATTATTTTATTTTTAATAAATAAAATTACACAAATATTATATAACAGATTGAATCCTCCAAAAACATGCAGCGAATTCTTGAAAATGAAGGTTTTTTTTTTCTCTCTTTTTAATTGAAGTCAGTTGGGGTGGGGAATTTCAGGTGGAGAAGGTCTCTGTGTACGATAGAGAACAGGAGATCGAGTCCATTGCTCATAACAAGCTGCGCGATGGTTTAGCCAGGCAGCAGGGGGTGTCTCGGTACTGTGTTAAGGCTTCCGCGTCAGACCTGTAATGTTCTTTTGTTTTATTAAGGTTTCTCGTTGTGTCTTTATTTGTATTGGTTTGGTAAGAGAGTGTAAGCTTACCTTCTTTTCTGATCTCTGTTACTCTCGCTGCATTCATGCAGCTGTACTTTTGATCTCCGTTTACCACTGGCTACCTTTGCCCTCTGTTGTTCTAATATATCCCCAGTATATATACACTGAACATTCTGCTAAACCAACAATGAGTAGAAATTGCATCCCGTGGAGCAAGTAGCCGTTATTTTGATGTTATCGTTTCATGATTAATCCACCGGTACACAGGCCATTTATCATGGGCTTCAACTAGTGGGAAAATTTGATTTTTTTTTTAATTTTGAATTTTTTTTAATGTTTTTAGATTATTTTCTTTTCATAATAAAAACATAAATAAAATATTATTTTAATGTTTTTTTATAAAAAAATATACTTTTCACAGCATAATCATCTTAAAATTAAATAGGAAAGCAGATAATGCCCAGGTACACAGAGCATCAGCGTATTGATTATTGCAAGTACATCTTCTGCAATCTACTAGTAGAGAGCTGGATTGGATAATCTTGGTGTTGGAATTGCAACAAGAGGGTTCTTCATCTTCAAAACAATCCCAAACTTCTCCGTAAGATCCATTTTCTGACCTTCAGGTAATTTCCAATCAAAAGAATGCAGAAATGTAGCAAGGAAATACAGAAACATCCTCTCAGCCATTGCTATCCCAGCACAAATTCTCCTTCCGGACCCAAACGGGAAATAATTGAAGTCACTTCCACTGTAGTCAAATTTACTGTTCAAGAACCTCTCCGGTTTAAATTCCAAAGGATTTTCCCATATTGAAGGGTCCCTGTGCACTGCCCATACATTGATAAAAACTCGAGCACCCTTTGGAACAGAGAAGCCTCCAACAGTGCATGTTTCACTAGGGCAATGAGGGATTAGCAGTGGGAGAACTGGGTGCAGCCTCAATGATTCTTTCATGATGGCATGTAAGTATGGCAATTTGTGTATGTGAGCCTCCTCTACTATGCTGTCCTTGCCAACTACTCTGTCCAATTCATCTTGAGCTTTTCTCATTACTTCTGGATTGTTCATAACTTCAGCGAAGGCGAACTCAATTGCGTTAGAGGATGTGTCTGTACCGCCGACAACCATATCCTGTCACCAATTAACCAAATCTTTTAATTAATTCCTTGCGGCACGACTAAAACTGATTCTATAATTCGCAAGTAAACCAGAATTTTGAAAAGAAACGAGAAAATAATCTTTGAACAATAAGCATGAAGTTCGGATCGATCTTCCTTGCTACATGTATGCAAATACGAGTATATTCGTAGATGAAATTCGTTACCATATTTCCTTTTTTAAATGCTGCAATGCACACCACACACACACACACACACACATGTTGGTAGCTATTCCTTCTGCATTTAATTTTCTTTCGTAAATACGATTAAAAAAAAAGGTCTTACACAAAATTACAGGATTAATAAGATGAAATCCAAAAAAAATAAAAAGAAAGTTATTTAAATCAACACTCCATTAAATTATTTGTAGTTTCTGAAACAACTCAATTTAGTTCCACAATCATATCAAATAAGAGCAATCCTAGACTTTATTATTTTATACCCAATTATTTAACATTATTCGATTCTTTTAAGCAGCTATTCTAGAATTTCTTCATGCCTTCAAACCATCTTTCCTTCTAGCTAAAATGATATTTAGTTGTGATTCTACACACACACACTGGAGCACCACAAAACCAAACCCACCACCGGTGAAAAAAATATATTAAATCAAAATCAAGCTTATGCGTGTGGTTAGTGCAACATGATTTCTCTTCAACGACAAGAACAATAAAAAATTCTGACTTCTATATATATATATATATATATATATATAAGATAGATGATAAATTAAATTAAACTTATGCATGTAGTTGGTGAAACATGATTTCTTTTGAAAAACAAGAAAAATAAAAAATTTAAATTTATTATAAAAAATTTAAATTGATAGATAAGATTTTAAAAAATTATTTAAATTATTTTTTTAACATATATCTTCAAATAAAAATCATTTAATTTAAAACTTGTGTATGTATATATTTAATAAAAATAAAAATAATAAAATTAAAACTCATTATCTAAAACCCGTCTGGTTGAAGTTTACCTTTTTATATTTTAAACTATTATTTACTCAATTATTAGGGTATGTTTGAAAGTATGATTGATGTTGCTTTTTAAATAACTTTTCGTGTTAAAATGCATATTAATGATATTTTTTTTATTTTTTAAAAATTATTTTTTATATCAATATATCAAAATGATTTGAAAATATTAAAAACATATTAATTTAATGTTAATAAAAATATAAAATAATTTTAAATTTTTTTAAAAATATTTTTAAAAAGCAAAAACAAACAATATGTTAAACAGTAAGTCTCGGTAACGACAGGAAAGCCAGTTAATCACGATAATCCCAACACTCGTCCGGCTAGCATGATAATCCCAACACTTGTCCATTTAATCATATGCCTCGCAAGCATATCTGATCATTTCATTATCATCATGAAGAGAAAAACATACCATAAGCAAGGCTTTGATGTGGGTCATGGTTAATGGCGTCTTGACATCTTCTTCATCCTTCACTTTCAACAGAAACTGCAGAAAGTCTTTGCTACTCGCCCCTGCTCTATCCCCCAACGCATCAATGCTCAATTGTTTTTCAATCATCCTGTCAAAAATCTGATCAAACTTTGGAACCAAACCCCTCATCTTTTTTACTAGGCCTTGCAAATCGAATCTGGCCAAGGCAGGAAAAAAATCTGAAATGTTTGGCGCCGCCAATAACTCAGTCATGTCAGCCACACGCCGCCTAAATTCAGCACCTAGGCTACCCCTTTCTTCACCTTGGGCCGTTTCACCCCATAACATGCTCGTTACAACATTCAATATTGTCAGAAAAGTTTGCTCTCCCACGTTGATGGGTGACCCGGGCTTACTATATATGTAAGCAATGATGTTTCGCACTTCGCGGCGGCGAAGCTCATAAACCGAGTCTAATGTTGAGTTGCTGAGCATTTTGAGGACACAAACTTTTCTTAGCATCCTCCACTCTGGCCCATATGGGCTCCAAGCTATATCTGAGCCACCATAGGCTGCTGTCCGGGCAACATCAGGCACATCACGGTTAGCAAATGTTATGTCATGGTCTTTAAGAACTTCGCGAGCCAAATTAGGGGAGCTCACTATGATGCCAAGCTTGTGGCCAAGCTGCAGCTTCAAGATTGGTCCGTAAGTGCGCGCTAGCCCAGCAAAGTATGTGTGAAGATCTGGGTCAAGAGAAGCTAGATTGCCAATTAATGGGAGCCCTCTTGGACCAGGGGGTAGAGATGGACTTCCCTTCTTGGATTCGGCACGTCTCCATGCATACCAAATAATAGCAAAGAGAGCCAAGAGAGTGGCTATTGTGCTTGCAGAAGCATCTATATGAAAATTTTCAAGAAAATTTGTAAGGGGGGTCATGGTGTTTGATAACAACAGGGGATTGAATTTCAGAGAAAGGGAGGAGGTCTCTATGGACACGGAAATAGGCACTTTATATAAGGCTTGGTCTGTGTCGTCATACGATCATCAAACGCATCGATTTTCCCCCCCTGTCTTTCCTCTGAGAATGATGACATTTCACATCAAGCTGAAGACAAAGGAGCATTTTGAAGAGAGTGCCTACACGAGGCAAGGAATCTCCGTCTTTTGTCTGTATTTATTTAGCTTTTAGGGTCTGTTTACGCAATACACTACTCATGTGAACAGTGCAAAAAATTGCACTGTTCACTTAAAAAATAATAAATAATTCAGTTTATTTATGCTATTTACGAGTAAATTACACTACTTACAATTTTTTTAATTATATTAATTTTTAAAAAAAATAATTTACAATGAATTAAATTTATTTGGATTGTGATGTAAACAATATTTTTTCTTGAAAAATTATTATAGAGTAAATTAAATTCACTCGCACTATAATATTAATTTTATACCTGATAATATCTTATCTAATTTTATTGCACGCTCAAAAAATTATAAAAATTATAGTTTTTATTGGATGAATTTTGTACCTAGTAGAATTATAAATAGTTTAATAAAATAATAAAAAATATTTTATATAAAGTATTATTTATTTGATGATGTAATAAGAATAATTAATTTTATAATATTTAAATTTAAAACCATCAATATTAATATATATTTTTTAAAATTATTTTTATAGCTTTAATTTCAAAAGCATTCTTAACCAAGCATAATAAAGTATTTTTTTTTCAACCACAATTTTAACCAAACATCTATTTTTTCAAACCAACCTCAACAAAAAATATTTTTTATAAAATAACTTTTTTCAACCCACAACCACAACAACTATCACAATACTAAACACATACTTAGTATATCTTAATAGTTTACAGTTCCACAATTGATGCAAGTTAGATTAATTTTTTTTAATAAAAAAATATTAGATGATAAAAAAAACTTATATCATATATAATAGATTCATCTTAAACAACATGAATTAATTATTTATTTATTCGTAATCTTGTCATTATTTTAATGGTAAAAAAATTAGTAATAGAGATGGTTTTTGAACCCAAAAATATATTTTAAACCATGTGTTTTTCTAAAAAAACATAATTAAACCATTTCCAAACCATCTAATAACAATAAAAACCCAAAATATATTAAAATATAAAATTTAACCTAATTTTTTAAAAAAATCATGTGCCACGTGTAAATTTAGAGAAAAAAAACACCACATCAAATTCTTCTTGTTAAATAACATTAGTTAACATCAATAACGATGATTTTCATTGATAAAAAATAGTCAAACAGAAATTTCTCTCTCCTTGTCGCTTTCAAGCTACTTTTTTTTTCTTTCTCTAACAAAAAAATTAATAAATAATAAATATTTAGATCAAGTTAAAATTATGAGGAATAAAACAGCTTTTTTTAAGAATTCTAGATTAAGCATATTATTTCTTCTTGTTTTATATATATATATATATATATTTTTAATTTATTGCTTTTAAAATATTTTGATAAATTGATTACTAGTTTGGCTATGAAAAACTGTGATTGAAAAAAAAAAGAGAAAGAAAAAACAAAGAAAAGAAGAAAAGGAGGTGATCTTTATGGATACAAAATTAAGATTGATGACAATCCAAATCAAGATGAAGACAAAGGAACCATCTAAATGGTGGCCAAATGGTAAATACTTGAGTATATATATATATATATTTTTAATTTATTGCTCTTAAAATATTTTGATAAATTGATTACTAGTTTGGCTATGAAAAACTGTGATTGAAAAAAAAATGAGAAAGAAAAAACAAAGAAAAGAAGAAAAGGAGGTGATCTTTATGGATACGAAATTAAGATTGATGACAATCCAAATCAAGATGAAGACAAAGGGAGGTGGTCTTCATCTGTCTGGGTTTTTTTTTTATTTTTTTTATTTTTTTAACACAGTATAATTTATTTTCTGGATTGACTTGTTTGCCAAGGGCATTGCACCGATGACTTCCAAACTCCTTGCGGGCGAAAGGTATAAAAACACACTTTTTAAAATAAAATAAAAAATCAGAGAGAGACGAGAAGAGATCGAACAGCTAAAATTTTGAACAAATAACTTCTTTGGGCGGTTGACATTTTTTATTTGGATATTCACAACTTTTTTGTTTCATTGACGCTTTCAAAGGTACTATAAATTATAAGTGTCAACGTCTTTCTTGTCTTCTTTTTTCAAACATGTGACCAATTGTGTTGCTGTTAAAAATACATTTTTAATGTTGCATTAAAAATATAATATAAATTTAAATTATAAAATTATAAAGAAATTTTTTTCAACACCATAAAATATATGATTTAAATAAAAATTAATATATAAATTAAATAACTTAAAAATACAATTCATAAATTTTTTTAATTATCCATTAACAAGCTTATTAGAATCAAATTGCAAGTAATTGAAAAACGGATGAGACAAGATATGTTATTATTTATATTCGTAGTTGTTATAGTTTAAAATATTTTTTATTTTTAAAATTAATATATTAAAATAATTTAAAAATATAAAAAATAATTTTAAATAAAAATAATTTAAAACTTTTGAAAACGAAGTTACGAACACTCCCAGTCCTCGCAGCTCAGGCGAAGCTACCAAAGGCAAAACCTTGTCTCTTTCATAAACTGCTGCTAGTTAAACTGAGATGGCTAAGAAGGCTCTCACGCAAAGCAAAATTAAATAAATGGGGGAAAGAAGTCAGGCAAGATTTTGATCTATCGCTAGACTCCATGCTAAATAGAGTTTGTTTTATGAAATAAGACTCATAACAAAATTTAAGAAAAGGCAAAACAATTAATTTTGTTATTTTTGTGGTTGTTCTTGAAAATGACAGCCCTTATATGAACATCAAATATTATTTTGGGGTTATAGAATAAATTACAGTTATTTTTTAAAAATTAATTTTGATATCAACACATTAAAATAATTTTAAAAAAATTAAAAATATATTAATTTAAAATAAAAAATAATTTTTAAATTTTTTTAAAATACTTTTAAATAACAAAAATAAACATTCTCTTACTAAAAATGCAAGGTGCTTCCTCTCCTTCAACCTCTCACATGGTCTTTTTTTCATCCTCGAAGGTGGAAGCCTTGTCTCAATACGATCATATTGCGCTTCCCTTCTCCTTTGACTTGCTAGTTTACTGCTATTTTGGATTTTTGTTTTAGCAAAACAAATTAACATTCTATAATAAAAGTCTCATCAAGCTATTGTTGAAAATAATCATATCTTAAATTGAAACTCAAAATTAAAATAGTCAATCTTTATATTATATGACCCTACAACTTCTTTCTTTTTCTTTGTTTTTAGCCTCTTTTCTTACACCCCAGCCTCTTAAAAATGTCAAGCCACACACCATTCTCCTTCCCTGCATGTGTATATCATATCCTCAACTAAAAAAATACTCGGGTATAATTATTTAAAAACATTGCAAATCTAGTATAAAGAGAACAACATAAGCATGTTTGGCTGAAAAATATAACTACAATAAAAGACTGAGATTAACACAAGAAAACTGATGGCCATAATCATTTTACCAAGAAAAATTCTAAGTCTTTGTCTATAAATAAAGTGGCAAGGTAAGAAATAAAGTTAGTCAACTAAGAGAGAGAACATTCCACTTTAGAAAGAGAAAAATAAAAAGAAAAGTTTAAGCTACGAGATGTAAGGTTAGATTAAGCTAAAAGGTACAGGAGGTGAAAGAAAAAAAAAAGAACAAAAGAAGAGAGGAAAAAACAAAAATAAAAGAACAAAAATGAGAGTTAAAATGTTGTGTTTCAATATATATTAAAATGTATGTATTTGATAAATACTAGGCCAACTTGTAATATTTTTAATTAATGTCATGAGTTTTCATTCTGGAACAACTAATCAATCCAAAATAATGTTAATATCAAGGTAGCCACCATAATATCATAAACTTCCATTACTCAGGACAACTAATTAAGTTCAAGTCAATGTCGATGTCAATAACACCTCATTGTCCATCACATGGACATCTAATCAAGTTCAAGTCAATATCAATATCAATGTTACCACATTGATATCATTAGCTTCCATAACTTGGACAACTAATCAAGTTTTTTGTTGTCTAGATACTTAATCAAGTCCAAATAAATATAATTATCAATGTTACCCTATTGATAATATTATTTCTCATCAGTTGGATAACTAATCAAGTTCAAGTCAGTATTGATATCAATGTTACCCCACTGATATCATTAACTTCTATCACCTGGACAACTAACCAAGTTCATTTTATTTTTTTATTGGGTTAATATCGATGTTAGTCTAACTAACATCATTAACTTCTGTTATATGGACAACTAATTAAATCATTTTCATCCTTTTTCCTTTTCATTTTCTTCGACATTCTTATTACATAAATCATAAGTCATAAAAATTAAACTAACAATTATAAAATTGTACTACCTACTTAGTATAGATGTAAGACACTTAACTTGAGTCTGTGCATATGTTATTGTTCTATACTATTTTTGGATCCTTATAACCTCTATGTATTACTAGGAATACAATCATTATCAACAATGCAACCAACATCAATATTTCATTCCAATTCTTATTTAACCATTATTTCAACCAATAACAAGAAAATCCATGTTATATACACATGTATATTTTTTTTTTTTGTTAATGTTCATACTTATTCTTATAGTTTATAATGTTGACATCCTCAACTGACAATAATTCTAAGTAAGCATTAGAAATATAAAAATATTGGTTAATTTAGTCTAACTAACTCAAAATATTATTTGATATTTTAATAATAACTAGAGTTATAGAACTTGATCTCGAACTTAGTTTATTTTTTTGGACCTCTATCATTATCTTTCTTATTGATATTTCTCTCATCTTTCTTATCTTTTTCCTTTTTCTTTCTTTTTATTTTATTTTTTCTTTCTCTTTTTTTAGCCCCCTTCTTGATCTCAAAAGAGGTATTTATAGGATTTTATTAGGGTTTTGGGAGATCTTGAATCCATTGTTGACCTCTTGATATTGAGGGGAGTGTTGTCATGTAACAACTCAGCCCAACCTGCTATGTATTATCTACTTTGGATCTTCCAGCTTTATAATTTTATTTATAATTTTATTTTTAGGGATGCGAGCCCATCATTAGACCTGACGCCCCATGACACCTTAAAATGCATACAAGAGAAATGAAACTACAAGAGGGAAAAGCCCAAAATAAATAATATACAATAAGTTAGGCTGGGTTTTAGTAACTATACAAAATAGTGTGATAATGGAGGCTATGGTTGGCATTATATGAAGAAAAAAGAACCAGAATAATTGTAATAAAGCAGCAAGAAAAATAGTCCGTGCTGAAAATGAAACCTTCGATAGATTACTCCAACAGGACAACATGGTTACGAGAAAATGACAAAAGAACGCAACCATATTGTTCTACAGTGCTTTCCAACGAGTTAGCACTGTCTGTGGAATTCGGTGCTTCAGTAACCCAAATAGCAGAAGTCAACAAACATAATGCAGGAAAAGGTCACTACCGCAGCCTGAAATGATGCTCTCAGGCTCCCTGGAGAAGAGAACTGTTGCCAGTTCAGAAAAAAAGCAAGAGATCCTTTTACATAAATACCTTGAGGTAAAAAGAAACTCTACATTCTTCATATTGTATGGTTTTCTAGAGACAACATTATATAATCAATGATTCTAGCTAGCTATCTTCTTTTATACATAAGTTCAAGGACTACCTCCGCAATCAAGGGGCAAATTGTCCAACCACGAATCATCCAAGAGAGGGTTCGAAGGTTCCAACTCGGTGGGCCATTCTGAACTAACATCTATTTCATCATAGATAATAGGTTTACATTTTCCATCATGACTTTGGGTAATGGCTTGTAACCAAAGATTGCAGTGCGCAAAAAGCAAATCATTGAATTTTTCAAGCTCCGCTCTGTTACGTTTCTTGGTGTGTACGCTCTCAAAGGTGCTCCGATTCCACCTGCACCAGTGGGAACTACAGGGTTGGCTAAGTATCTTTATTGCAACTCTCTGCAGAGAGGGGATTTCATAGCCATATCCAGCCCACCAATCACCTAAAGATGCACATGGCGATAAAAATGAGATTCCAATCCGCTGACATATAAAATATCTCAAGGCAGTCAAAAAATGAAACTCACATCTCAAAACACATGAAATATACGGGAACAACTCGGGATAAGGGAGCCGCATTTACAGGCCCCCAAAGGACACGTCAGGGATCTCCAAAATTGATTCAGCCTATTCTGACAGACTGTTCTAACGGATAAACGATATCACTTAATGATTCTATTCTGACCAACAGTAACCTCGTACAAGTACTATATCCTGTTGGCTGTTGCTTTGGTTTTCCGATCCCAAGGAGCAAATGTAAGAGGATATTTCGTTTTACCAAGAACTTTTACGCCCCATGAGAAGAATTGATTGATAATGAATGCAGCTTAAACATACCTGGGGAATTCAGCGTCCTTCCCATAATAGCAAATTCTGTACCAAGAGCGCCTTGTGCATTTATGTATATTGGGTGTTCTTTAGTGATTTCTATTTTATCTCGATCTGTTGTAGCCATCTTTATCATAGTTTCTTGAAACCCATTCCTCATCCTCAAATCAATCTTAAAATTCGGGTTATAGAAAATTGAAGGATTAAGGAATGCTGCGGCTGCCTGTAACGGGGAGAGAAGCTGCTTATTCCATCCTTGATCAACGATCTCCCAAATTGGCATATATTTTTCGTCAATACCCTTATAGTATGCCTTGATTGCAAACTTTGCCCTTTCTATTCCCTCATATATATAGCCCATCGCAGGCATGTCCCCATCAACAATCCTTAGAATTTTAATAAGAGGTTCAGACACACTGACAGCTTCATGTGCAGACTTCCAAAAGCGATCTTGATACAGCAAAGATTTGATAGCTTGAGCCTCAGGATGTCTACAATGCATGGACGATATACATTCTGATTGTGAAAACATGTTCTTTAGATTGTCCTCCTGAATAACAATGGCCCTTAAGGAGAGATAATCAGCGACAGATCTACTAATTCTTGGTCTGATCAGTTCACTTCCACCAGTTAACTTCCTCATCATGTTCAAAGTCCATGCGTGGCTATAAATATAGCGTGTAATGGTCTTTGCCTCTTCAAGAACCATCCCCATCCACTCTTGTTTACCAATATCCTCCAACATCTTATCAATACAATAAGAAGCACAAGGTGACCAAAACAATGAGTTGTATTTGGACATGAGAAGCTTTCCTGCATATACATAGCTGGTTGCACTATCTGTTATTACCTGTACAACATTTTCCACGCCAACTTCCAAGACAATTGACTCAAGCAACTCGAACAAATAAGTAGTATCATCTTCATGACCTGATATATCAACTGACTTCAAAAATAGCGTCCCTTTTGGGCATGTGACTGAAATTACAATAATTGATTTGTTCCTACCATCAGACCAGCTATCACACAAGATTGTACAACCTGTTTCTTTCCACTCATCTCTGTATTTCTTGTAACAGTCATGTATGTCATCTTTCACTTTTTCCAGGAGGGTAGATCTCAATTTTTCATAACTTGGAGCTCTATAACCTGCCCCGCATGCTGCTATAGCATCCACCATTTCCTGATAGTATATGGATTTAGAAGCACTAAAGGGAATAGAATTGTGGAAGAAGAACACAGCAATTTTCTTATCAGCATCGTCCTGCCTTTTCTTTCGAGCATCATCCACTTCTGGCTGTGCACTAGGTGAAGGACGTGGAAATAACAAAGAGGGACCGGTGCTACCATGTTGTCCACTAGATCCATGGTTAGGATGTGCACCACCACTAGCTGAAGAACTATTTTGTTGAGCAATGGCTGCCCGGTCCACCCTCAGTTTCTTGGGAGTTTTCTGCTTCTTGGGAGTGCTTAATATAACACGAATGTGATCCCGCACATCATCTGGAACTTCTGCACAGGGTACTATATCTTTGTTCTTTATTTGAGCCAAATGAAACTTCATTCGGTATACCCCTCCACTGAACTCCCGATGACAATAATTGCATCTAACCTTCTGTCTCGTGGCATCCACAAGAACACAGTGCTCCCAACATGCATCTCTTCCACGAACCATAACCACTAAAACAAATTGGAATATCAAATTTAGATGCAAAAACAGGCATCAGGATAAACCACATTTAAGGCAACAGCACTATAGGTCAGAAGAGTTTCAAAAAGATTGAGATTTGAGGTAAATTAAAATGTATAAGATGAATACAAGACTCTCACATTTGCATAATAAAATCTTGAACAGAAACACGGAGGGCATATCGCCCTCCAGAGTAATTCAGCAAAGGATGTCACACTGCCTTGGCATATAAGCATCAAATTTGAGCCCAGTAAAGGGCAAGCAAATGCATCAGGAATTTGCCACCTCCCCCCACTCTTATCAAGGCAAAACAGATGAAGTGTCATCAAACACCTTGGTTAGATTGAAGCAATGCCAAAGAAACCTTAGCTCTTAAACACAGCAATAATTAAGACCTTGCTTTCACAGATGTAACCCATACAACTGGCAGATGACATCAAGTTTAAAATAATAATAAATGCTGATCGTCCAAAAAGCTTGTTTAGCTGCAAATAATCTATATGCAAATTAATAAAACTGACTCTGCAAAAATGTTTCACTCTAATTTGGTAGCTACAACACAATATTCTCACATGTACCATCATCTGATAAACCTGGACCTTCATATCTTTCACATTTCTAACCTTGACAGTCTCATTTTCTTCAGAAAAAGAAAACTTAAAACTCTATTAACAAAAAACAAATCCCTTTTTTACTGGCAATAAAATCGGTCAAAAAAGAAAAACCTTTGATTAACGCTGCATATTAAACACTGACTGACTTGTGAAAAAGATCATACCACACCATAATAGTCCGCATAAAATCCCAGTTTTTAACATGTACACAACTTTGTAAATTCTTGGTGATATAGCTTCTTCTTCGTTTCCATTTGTTTTCCTTCTGATAAATGTTTCCGTTATTTTTCTTGGTTGTAATTACTTTAATTTTTCTATATACGATAGAATTCAACTTGTTAGATCTCTTTAAGTACAAACATTTGACAGACTTAGAGTAGCATAAAAAACTACAAGATTAACAAAAATGAAATGCAAAAACTCGAAGGATAGAGAAACGAAAGGGGTGGTAAATCCTTATGTAGAAAGAAAGAAAGCTAGTAAAGATAAGAAGAAACAAAAAACAAAATATTTTCCTTTTGTTGTTACCTGGATCCGATTCTTGTAAGAAAAAGAGGGTGGACAGAGGAAAATTCGGAGGCTGGTCGGAATCTGGAGAAAATTGTGGATCGGCGATTTGGAAGAGAGGCAGGAAACGAGGAAATGGAAAACAACGCCGATAAATTAGTTGAAATCGTCTTTACTACTTCCACGTGATTAGTGCGTGGCTCCTCTTATGCTGACATGTACTACGGAAACAGTTCCTATAGGAATTGGAATAGGAACAGAGCAATTCTTCGCCGTTGCTTTTGTGGTTTCTATTCACGGCCTCACAAATTTACAGGCCCGCTCGCATTGTATTAAATAAAATTAACGCAAAAAAAAAATATAGTAAACAGAATATTATTTGATAAATATATAGTATACATAAAATTATATATTATTATTATTATTATTAAATTAATTCTAGTGAATCAATTTTAAAACCTTCTATTTTTTTTTTTATCTAACTCAAGTTTATTATATAAGAGTTAATAAAATGTTATATAATTGACTTAAACATTCTAAAGATAACTTGTTTGTCAATAAAAAAAATTTAAGAATAAAATTGTTCAAAAAAAATTTAGACTCAACTTTTTACCTTATTGAATTTAAAATTAAATTATATGATAATTATATTAGTGTTACTCATTTAATTTATCTAATTCAAAAACAACATATTTGATCAATAAAAGATAAATAAATAAATAAAGATAAACTTACCCAACAAAAAATTTCTCGACTCAACTTCTTACTGGGATTAAGTTTAAAATTAAATTGTATTAGAGTTTTATGATATAATTCAGTCAACTTGTTAATCTAAAAAATAACTTTAATGATTGTTAAAAATTCAAGAATAAAAATAAAAAATATAATTGAAAAATAGAAGTAGAAAGAGTTCCATTTTTGATATAAATAATGAAACTTCATTATATTTTTCAAGTTTTTTTATTAGGTAAATGGTATTACTTATCACTTTATATATCTCATAAAACCAAAATAAATATGTTTTGTTTGTTGTTTATGCTTTTCTGAAAATTCATTTATTTTTTTATTTTTTAAATATATTATAGTTAAAATATATATATATATATATATATATATATATATATATATATATATATATATATATATATATATATATATATATATATATATATATATATATATATATATATATATATATATATATATATATATATATATATATGTATAAAAAACTAGTGATTAAAATATTATTTAATTATAATAGTGAATTGGTGGAACAAGAATGGTGATGGAAAAGTTGTGAAGGTGCTAGTTGTAATAAAATATTATTAAATTAATGATAATTGCTATTTTATTGATAAATAATAGTGATAATAATGGACGATGATGTGATACATGATAATTATAAAAATAGTTATAATGTTTATGTGAAGGTGTCAAATTTTACTTAGTTGAGTCAATTAATAACAATTATATTTTAAAAAATTATATAAGTTATTTTTATACTAATATTAATTTATTTAAAATTTTATTGTTCTTACTTTATTAGTTTAGCATTAATACTAGATAGACGATTCTCACTATAGCCAAGTTAAATTTATTCTAATATAAAAAGAAATTTATTCAGGTGAAGATAATATTTTTAAAGGATCAAGAAAAATATAAAATTCAAATCAATAATTTGAATAGATTTAATAAAAATTTATATGGAATTAAAACTTGGTCTGTTCCAAATCCAGTTTATTGTTGGGACCTAATACTTAACAAACATGGTGGTTCATATGGACAGCCAAGCTTTCCGGGATTTTTTTTTTGTTTAGGTGTGTTGGCCTTAGCAATGAGAAAATAACAATGTGAATTATAGTTTTCATGACTAAAACAATGGTGGTGGTTACATAATAATGTTACAATAAAAATGATAAATTGACAATGTTAATAGAATAATATCTTGTGAATAAAAAATATTTTTGTATTGTTTTCAAATTTCTATTTTAATTATAAAATTGTTTACAAACAAAATTAAATGCTATAGTTCAATCCTATGTACTTTCTTTTAAATCTTTTTCAAAAAGAAATTTTACTACAATAACATCACATAGCACCTTGATTTTCTCTAAAAAGATTAGTATAGCTGGGGAAGTTTCCATATTATCTTCTGCAAAAAGATTACTATTTCATCATTCCACCCAATGCTCACTCAACGAGGAAGCTAACCTGGCCTTCTGCTAGACGGTATACAGCATTAAGAAAAGCTAAGTGAATTCAAGAAATAATATCAAGGGCATGAGAAATGAATTCCTATGTGCTACACTTTCCATCAACATGTCCAGCATATCATTTAACCACGAGGGTCCAGCCAAGTATTCGCTACTGAAGAAGCTGCATTGGAACATGAAAATTCTGCATACCACAGACTCGATTCCAATTTCGTTATATAATTGATCAACAACAGAGAGATTTGTCAATTGGAATACTCATTCAAATATGAGGAACACACTCCATGATGAGATTGAACTATTTCCATTTTGCCAAATTGAGATTCACCACGAGAGGAGTCAACTTTCACTCACATGTTCCAAAAGAAATCTTAACATGGCACTGCTTGCCATGAGAATTTCAACATTGTTTTGTAACAAACAATTGTTCTAACAAAATTTTAAATGTACCATGACAGCACAGCTTACATTCCGATAAGGGTAATTAGTGCTTTGCTTATTTTCACAGCAAAAATGTATTTCTCTCATCTCTCAAAACCCACAATTGGGCTGGAATCATGTATATCACCTCAGAAATTTTTCTTGCAAGAAAGTCTACTTATCTGCTGAATTCTGTTGCTGCTTAGCTCTGCGAACACATTCATAATAACTCTTAGTGAAGGGGGCACATTTCAAAATATCATTAGCGTGCTCCTTGTAGCATGCCTTGCAAGCATCATAATCAGCCAAACAGGGCATGGTCTTCTGGTATGGAAGCTTGAATTCCTTATCACGAAGATCCTTGGCTCTTTCTGTAACTTGCTGCACCATGTCATCCTCCTGCTTCAGCAACTTTTCTAGAACCTTCTCGCTCTCTCGAATGACTGATCGAATCTCATCCAACTCGGCATTTGCAGGCTGTACAGGTTGGGTTATTGGCAGGTGCATTGGAGTTTGAACTGGCCATCCTGGAGAAGCAATCCTTTTGCGTGTCTCAGAATCACCATGCAGCTGTTTCTCATTCACCTTAGGTTTGGGCAGGGTAGGTTCTCGTTGGGTCTTAGGTTTAGTCTTCTTTGTTTTCTTCTTTAATTTCTCCCCATCATTAGCGAATCGATTAACAAGTTCTGGAGTAATTTGAATAGAAAAATCACCCATAACAGCAATTCCTCAAAAAATTTAACAATGAAACCTGAAAACATCAATAGAGGTTTGTGCTAGATTAGAAACAAATAATTCAAACTCCTGCCTGCTCTTTTTAAATATATGTGAAAACTTTCTTCAAGACATTAACTAATAATTGGCCTGTTGTTGCACCTTACAAGGAACCGCATAAGAAATATCTTGGTTGGTTGACAGGCAACATGAATCCAGTATAGAAGAGAAGATACAATAACAGAAGAAGGTTAATACAGAAACAAACTGAAGATCAAGAAATCAAAGCCAGCCAAAAGCACGTGGAAAGATTAAACATATGCAACATAAAATTATGCTTTCAAATAGCAGGAATCTGACCCCCGGTGGGGGGGGGGGGGGGGG
>NW_011499851.1:97583-221932 GCF_000495115.2 Populus euphratica
CCCGGATAATTTGATCTGAACATTTATATTAATAAAAAAAAAAAAAGCATATGATTTTTACTTGCTACTATAAGATACTTCACAGAGCGGTGAAAGTATAAATGAGAGGCTACTATATACTTGACTTTTGTACGAAGGATAATTGAATTAAGTAATAAAAAGATAGTGAAAACTGATGCGGATAAGTTGATCTGAACATTTATATTAATAAAAAAAAAAGCGTATGATTTTCACTTGCTACTATAACATACTTCATTAACATTGTCAACACAGGGCGGTGAAAGTATAAATGAAAGGCTACTATATACTTGACTTTTGTACGAAGTATAATTGAATTAACATTGTGAAAGCATACCATAAGTGAAAGGTGAGAGTCTAGGTGAGGAGGGGCTGAATTTGGTTGCAAATTAATGATGATTATTCGGTTAAAAAAAATATTTTTTAGATAAAAAAAATTGATTTGGTTTTTATAAAAGTATTTTTTATTTTATTTTAAATAGAAAATATTTTTTATAAATTTTAAAAAATTTAAAAATATCATACTATTTACTGATTATATCAAATTTGGTCCTCAAACTTTGGATTGCTATATATATTTTATTTTGAATATTTGTTCTTCAATTTCATTCCTTAGAATTTAATTTGTATATTAACTTTAGTCCTCAATTTTATAATTGTTATTTATTTATTTATTTATTTATTAATTGAAATTTTTTATCTATAAAATTTGGTCCTCATTCTTTTAATTGTTACTTATTTTATTTAAAATAATTTATGAAATGTTAATTATTATTAGTTTAATTTCTTCATCTTTCAATTTTGTATTTTTTAGATTTGATCTATATTATTTTAATTATTATTTATTTTATCTGAGATAATTTATAAAATTATATTTTTTTTAATTCCATTCTCATCAAACATTTAATTTGTAAGATTTGTTTCTCATTATTTTAATAAACTTAAAAAAAATAAAATATTAATATGTTATTTTCCAGCTTATTTTCCATAACATAACCAAATACTAGAAAGTATTTTTCAATTTATTTTCTATTACACTATCAAACATTGAAAAATAATTTATTTTTTTAAAAAAAATTATGTTTTAGCTAACAAATAGATTCTAAAAATGTATTGAAATAATCAACATAATAAATAATAAAATAAAGTTAAAAAAATATATGTTTTATAGAGGTTTGAACAATCTCCTACATTTCTCTTTGAGCCATAATTTAAGTATTTGCTATCACAAATATTCTTTTTTCCAAGTGAAACCAAACATTTACATAATCTTTTTAACAAGTCAAAGATTAAAAACCTTTCTGAATCTTTTATGGTTTTGAATTTAACTAAATTCTTTTATGGGTCCCGAATCAAACTCATGAACAAACCTATTATAATTTTTTTTATAAGAACAAGATTGAAGACCTTTCATCACCACTGCTTGTAGATTAACAATTATCAAACCACTTACATAATAAATAGTCTTTAGAAAGGTTTTCTCAAATGTTTTAAGTGTAACTTATTTAAAGTCAAAATTGTATATTCTTGTTTGAATTCGAAAATCATTATTACATCAATATTCTTATTTAAAGTTGAAAATATTTTAATATCTAAAATTATAAATTTATATGTAAGATGTATTTCTAATATTAAAAATATTTTTATATATATAGATATTAGAACGGTTAGGTTTTTACCTGATAAAATGAGAATTTTCTTACTGAGAAGAATTTTTCTTAAATCTTAAACAAACTAAAAATTAAAAAACACAATAACACCTTAACATACATCAAACAATTAAATAATATAGTTTATTTTAGGTAAGGTATATTTGGATTACTAATATATTTTTTTACACAATCAGTCCTCATATCTAAATTTTAAAACCAGTTAAAGTTTCTAAGGATCAAAATATTAAGTGACAACTCTTGTTTTTTCTTTCTACAGATAAAAAATAAAAAATCATTATTTCTTTTATATTCTAATTATCTAAATACTAACATATGAGATGATGATGGTCTCAACGCCGCATGTAATCGACATTATAAAAAATATATTTTATATATATATATATATATTAGCTATTGACAAGATTTTAGAAGTTTAATATTTGCTTAACACAAAATCATCAAGGAAATCATTATTTTAAATAAAAAAAAATTTGATCCCACCAGATTTTGACCAAATCGATGATATGAACAGCCTCCCAATCTTGGGGGGCTCATTACTTCAACTAGTCCCCGTGTTCCTCGAATGGATCTCTTACTCCAATCTGGTCTTAGGTCCAGGTTCGTGCTTGTGTGACGGACAGAAGCAGGCTTGAGAACTACTATTTGGTAACCCAAACAATTTTTTTCCTGGAGTCATCTGTGATCTCATGATGTCCCGAAACACAACAGTTCATGCAACAGACCCATAGGTTCCGGGTCCTGACTCTAGCTGTTTACCCCAGAAGGCTCTCCTTAATTATTGCTGTTGTTGTGATCAGAAGTGAGTCCAAAATGACCAGTGATCTTGCACAAAAAATGACCCTAATTACAGCAGAAATGTATCATAATCATTTCTTTAAGGTGGTATCTTGGCATGGGTACTGTATAGCTTGTGCAAGCCATATCAAATTCTTTATGATATTCTATTGGTCAGATAAACTTACCTTTCTTGTTAGCATCCTCACTACTTTCCATTTTTATTGGTGTGTTTGGTGGTACTTAATGGTTCTTTTCAGTTCTGTCCAAGCTCTGCGCTCTTCACATGACTGTAGAGTCCCATAACATTACAATTAGATGGCGCATACACATCACGGAGATAGGGGATGGGCACCTTTCCCTCGTTATATAATGTGGACTCTCTTGTTTTTTCAGGAAAACCTCTTGAAAGCTGCTGCAGCATCAGCTAGATTGTGTTTTTTTATATATATAAAAAAAGCATATCAAAACATACACACATTCTAGCTCATGATTCAACATTCCACTTCGCAATCACTCATTTTTTAAGGCCAATAACACTATTCAGTGGAGCTTGATCAGAATCTTACGTGCAGGGTCTTCACACCCCCCACACCTTTTTAAGCACTCATCTGAATCTTTTCCTTGAGATTTCTCTTATTTCCATTGAGATCATACTTCCCTACTCCTTTCCAGTAAAAAAAAACGAGGTTTGTATTCACGATCGAGTACCATGGTTTTCTAAGAAAGTACCAAGAGCCATGGTGGTTTACAACAAGACAAACCCCAACGCCCTTGCTGCTAAAAGCATCTTCCCATTACGATTTACATCATGGTGTACATGTATCAATGAAGATCCAGGGACGGCACATGAATCTTTTTTGCCCAGCTTTCCCTCCCCAACTTTAAGGTGAATTGTTAGGGGCAAACGTTTGGTTTAATTATGTGACTTCATAAGTAATTTTTATATTGCAAGATTTGCCCTGGCTTGTCTCTTAAGAAAATTCACATTGACACAAACCCTTCTATCATGATTGCAACTTGGCAGGAACAACTTCTTGCTCACACTTGATGGCTTGGTGTTTTCTTATCCACTGAATAAAAATTGTAATTAACTTTTTGATGATAACATTCTTCATTTCATTATCAAACATCGAATCTTGATTGTTACATATGTTGAATTTGAGGTCTATCGGCATGTCGCCATCAAGTCAAGATTATAAAACGATCAATTAGATTATTATTTCTTTTTCTGTATGCGCGCAAAGACATTCTTTCAAAATAAAATCTTCTCAATCAAGCTCATGGTGACATGAAAGCTTTGGACTTTGGCAATGTACTGACCAGTGGTTGCACACACACTTGGGTGTTATTTCTTTAGTTAAATCATGCATTCCTTGTCAAGGATATGAAATTGTCAATGGCCGGTTTTGTTTCCAATCTAGCTACTTGATTAATTTGATCAGTTCTAGCTAGCTTTACATATCAAGAAGTAATATTTTCCTGTAAAAGAAGTGGTTATTCCCCTGGCTTTATCGTTACTAGCACAATCTGTGAGCTTTTCATGAAGCGGAAAAAAAAAACTGTGGCATTGCAGAAACTTTTAATCATCAATAGAAACAATTAAACCAAATTTATTGTTCTAAAAGAAACTGAATCAAATCCAAAAGAGTAAATAAAGAGGCCATTAATCCATTATGTTTTAGGAGGGCATGCCAAAAGATCTTAATTCTGATCAGTCGGTTGTGGTCGGGAGGTTCTGGAGTGAATTGATCAGGGCCGTAGTGCTTTTTAGAACTGATAACTTGCTCGAGGAAAGAACTAAAGCTGATGGGCATATCATGATCACGATGAGAGATATCATGATTAAGACTGTAGCTTAAGGTGCAATTATATTAGTGCAAACATCCTGTTCAAGTGCATTTCTCTGGAATATCTGTTGAATGATTATTAGATGACAAGTTCTTAAAAAGATAGATGGAGTCTGTGCTCATTCAAGTTTTATTTATCTTCTCGGCTCAGACTACGGAGGCATATCCTTGCCACGCCACAAGTGGCACTGTATCAAATGAATATATAACATCATTCTTGGAATATCTTATTATCTAGTATATACCAGCCACTCAAGAAAGTTGCTGATTATTTTGTAGCACAATCAATACTCTCCAAGACACGAGTAATATAGAAGGGTGCATCAAGCCTTCGAAGAAACTTTATATTACTCGTGTCTTGGAGAGGGCATCGCACGAGTAAAGCTATGGGTTTTTTTTTTTTTAATGATAGATTTATAAACAAACTAGAAATTATTAACAAGCATTTTTTTAATGGATGATTTCTGTTCATGAATCTATCAATAAAATAATTATAAATAAAATATTAATTTAAATATCAACAAAAACTTTTTATCAATAAACTAATCTAAGTAATGTTCAACTACATGATTACATCCATAAAGTTGCCTTATTTTCCCTATATATGGATACGAGCAGAAGTAAATCCTTGTATGTGCAGGGTAACGAGAAATCCTTGTTGAGACCAGTAGCTAGCATTGAAGGAAGATCAGAGATGTCCAGGCTAGTTAACAACAAAAGATTAATTAAGAGTGAAATTATTGGCTTAATCACTTTCTTCATACTTAAACGAAAAAACTCGATAACATCATCATCCACTTTATTTCCATCGTATGTACATTATTTACAAATAATTATAAAACCCCGCTAGCATTTTGACAATATATGGCAGAGCCTGTCCCTATCTCTTACATATGAGATTACAACATCTGTCAAGCACAAATAAATGTCACATTTTTAATGATTTTGGTTTGATATCACTGTTTGACCGGGTTGGTGAGAAACCTCTGAAGACGACCGGTTTACTTCGACCCTACCCAGTAATAATTACCGTCTGATGAAACAAACTACAGATAAAATTCAACCCTGAGAAACCTAACTTCAGCTACACATGATACTTTGTAACATGTTCATATTTGACACTGTAAAATCTTCTCATCATCGTTCTAGCGTTCACACGTATAATCTAGTGCTTGTGTTCCATCTCTAATGTGCTAAGTGCGCTCAATTCCATGCTGTCAAAACATTCGAGCCCGAAGTCGTGAACGCCAAAATCTTGACAGTCCGATAACCATGTGTAATTTTCCTCCCATGAAGGATAACCCGTGTCGTCGTTAGTATTGGCCGCAGCCGGAGGAATTATATTGTTCCATGATGCATCAACTAGCGGAGGCTCATCCATCCACAAGCTATTCAGTAACATTTCATCATTGCAAATACTATCTAACAAGATCGAATCCTCTGGACTAGAAGAATTTTCAGTTGGTGATCTTGGATTATCGTCCGAATTGATAACGATGCCATCATTTTCTAGCATAACATTGTTGTTACTAGATTCCGGCAAAATATCAGCATGAGATGATGAACTTTCTTCAGGCCTGGCTTCTTTGTGCAAGGGTTCATGTGTAACAGGATCGATTCCCCTCTTGAGTAGCTTTTTCTTGATATGAGTGTTCCAGTGATTCTTAATCTCATTGTCTGTCCTTCCTGGCAATCTAGCTGCAATCTTGGACCACCTAATTAATTAAAAAAAAACCGACACAATATTTTAGCTTTAATTTCAAAATCAAACACCAAAAAATCATTAAAAGTTATCCATCACTTGCATCTTAAGGAAGCAGTAATATAAGCAGGCAATGAACTATAAGAAATGATGAATAATTTATAATATCATGATCGGTGGCATAATTATTCTTGCACTTTATACCAACTTGCAAATCCATATGACACTTTCTATTGAAACTTTATGGCCCTGTCATGTATTCCACTTTTTTTCCTTCTGTGGTCATAAGAATACAACAAGATATATTTTGTTTCAGATACCATTAGTTTTTCATAATCTGAGATGTTATCACAATCAAGCATATAATATCTTTTGGAAATCTAATTAAGGTCACGATTAGAAGCATTTTCTTCAAATGCAATGGTCTCCAAGTTAATTAATTACCGTGTCAAACACTTCAATTCAAAATGCAGTGCATATTGATCTTTCAACCTTCTGATAGAACACAAGCTTAACCTTCACAGTAGTAATATTTTTAACGTCGTCCGCATATGTTAGCAGAAAAACATGTCCACGAAGACACACCCACCCACCAGACACCATTAATAAAACAGCCAAAATATCTAAACAGTATGCTTTGATGCATGTCATCATCAACATACAAGGAGATAACATGGACAAGAGATCTGACCTATTGCCAAGACGAGCATGAAGATCGATAACCAGCTGTTCTTCTGCTTCAGTAAGAAGCCCTCTCTTCAAGTCAGGGCGAAGATAATTAGTCCAACGATGCCGGCAGCGCTTGCCGCATCGTCGGAGTCCTGCAAGCTTAGGGACAGCTCTCCAACAGCACTGGCCATTGGTGAGGATGAAATTGATGAGCTTTTTATCCTCCTCGGCTGTCCATGGACCTTTCTTGACCCCAAGTTTGTCACAGCAAGGTTGCCTTCCCATACTGCACACAGTACTAGCTAGCACGCTGACTATAGCTAAGCTTACACCAATAAAACAAATTAAGCCTCACCAATATTATTACTTGTAAAGACTCAAAGCCCCGCAACCACCTGTATATTTCCCACCCCAAGTGCTTATATATAAATAAATATGCACACCCATGTATGGAGGGAGAGAAAGAGATTCCAGGGTCCACCATTGGTTCGTGAAGGGGACATGGGAACTAAAATGGCTTGTTCTGGTTTATGCGAGTACACAAAAAATGAGTGAAAGAGAATGATAAATTACCGAAGGACAGAGCCCCATCAAAACAGCCCAAAACATTAAAAAAGAAAAAAGAAAAAGAAACTCTTCCCATTTTCACACACAACCCCACTCCCTGAATGCACTCTTACTCCACCATTCCATCAGCTATTTCGTCATCTCCACGTTCAAGTGTCCTCTGTAATATTTGTAGTCTGTTATCCCATTTGCTAATTAAGAGGTAATGTGTCTTAATTTGCATTAATGACATTAACAGTTGGATTTGCACACAAATCTCGTAGATGGGGTTTGATTTTATAAATATTTGACCAAAACCTATGTACTGCACCATGTATTGATTCCTTTGGATGAAAATAAGGAACAGCGCGCTATCAAGAAATAGCTAGTAGCTAGAGTGAAAGACATAGGTGATAGCACAAATGTCTTAAACTGCAGTATACTATGGTTTTTAGATGGTATAGAATTGATATTTTGCTGTATAGTTTATATCAAATGCAGTATATTATGATTTTATTAGCTTTTATTCAAAAAAAAAAAAAAAACCCTCTTGTAAATCCATGTCATGTCGAGATACTGCATAAGAAAAAATTACAAAATTTAGCTTATCGTAATCGATGAGTTGACATGATGGTTTTTCTGAATACCTAAAAGAATTAGCAACTTTTCAAAGAAAATGTCTATTTCTGTCCCTAATATTATCAATAATTACCAAAACTTTATTTATGTTACAGTTGGATCCCTAACTGTTAAGAAAAGAGATAATTGAGGACTGTGAAAAGAAGAGAAAAGGAGATAATTTACGACTGTGAAAAGAAGAGAGAGACCGCAGCATTATGTATAGTAAGGATCTTGAAAAGTACAGTTACAAATAAAAAAGATATTTTTTATTGATTTATTTATTTATTTTTATTAAAGTGTTCAATGGAGCAATATTTATATGATCTTTTGAGTTTAAAAATATTTAGTAATTTCTAAAAGTCTTTTTTTTTTATGAGAAATAAAGGAAAGAGATGTATTTTAATTTTGATAAAGGAAAAGAAAAAATTCATAAAAAGATCCTAATTAAAACTTTTTAAATGAAATAATTACTTTTATTCTTTCTTTTGACAAGAGAGGCTAAACCATACAATTACCCTAAAATTTTCAAAAATCTGCCTTTGAGTGTAGGTTTAATATTGTAATATAAGATATTTTTAAAAAATATTTTTTACTTGAAAATACATAAAAAAAATTTATATATTTGACATCATCATATTAAAATTATCAAAAAATACTAAAAAAAATTAATTTAATACTTTTCATTTCAAATACATTTTTAAAACGCACTCAAGCACGTGTTGAAAAACAATATCAAACAACTTCTTAGTTATAAACACTTCACACTATGTTGTTACTAAATAATTGTAAAAAAATAGTGTTAGTGAATCATTTTTTCAAAATAAAAGCATATGACAAACATTCGAATAAATCAATTAATTCAGGGGCTGAATTGATAAAATGAATGGAGCCAAAAGATATGATTTTTATGTGGCTTCTAGTTCAACTCTATATACCTATTAATATTAATGGTCACAGACCACACAATATAAGTTCTGTTTTATAGGTGTTGTTCGGGATATAAAGACCTAGTTTAATATGCGCAGGTTAACTCAAGATATCATCTATATATATATATATATATATATATATATATTCACAAACCTTGTTCAGGATATAAAAACCTAGTTTAATATGCAAGCTATAGAGAGAGGATATCTTGAGCTAGCTTGCATATTAAACTAGGTATATAGGTGTACATGAATAACTGTCTTCGTAGAAAGAGCCCTAATACCATCTTTAATTTGTTGAGTTTACATGAGCAATTGTGACTGTGTTGAAAGCCATTAATGATCAATTCCTTTTATTGATTAACCTTTCGACTACAAGTCACAACACCAATCCATCTTTTTACAGCTGCTTTCCATTTCCTAATATGCAGGATTATAGAGTTGAAAGAAGAATTACGATCAATTATGTGCCTTGTAATTGGAAAGCATAAAAGTAATAGCAAGGGATATTGCAGGCGAAATGCGATATGATTGGGGAAAATCACGTCATTGAAATTGAAACCCGACCAGCTAATTTGTGACTTTGGTGGGATTTGAAGGGCTTCAAGCTAATCTTTTTTCATCTGTAATTTGAGCTGTGCTTTTTAAAATTTTCCTTGTATCATAATTAGGAGATTCATTAACACACACACTTAATAAGGTTTATAAGAATATTTTTTCAAGGAATGGAGAATTAAATTGCATGCTCGTATAAAAGATAAGGCACTTGAGTTACACCAAATTGACTTTACAAAAATATTAACATTTACCATTCATGCTAGATGCGAAGTTATTTGGTAACGTATCCTATAATAATAGATGGAGATTGAGCCGATGAGGGTTTCTAGTTAATGGTTTATTGATTTAACCAATGGTTCACTAGTTTTGCTGGTCACATCAATCATATTTTTTATTTACCATTAGTTTCTTTTTACTTTCTAAAATAAAAAATAAACAAGTGACCGATTCATCAACCAATTGATCACCATGTCAACTAGTTGTTTGATCCAAATGGTTTTCTTCGGATCACGCAATCTTTTTTTAAAAACCAATTAGGTTTAGGATAGTGGAACACCAATTTGCTATCCGATCATCCATCTTTAATAACACTTACAAAACACAAGATAAATAAGGTATAAATAAAAAAAAATAAAAAAATAAAAGAAGAGGAAATTAATGTGTACAACTTATGAAAATAGGTATGGGTGTAAATACTTCTGCAATAATGATTAACAAGAAAGTAATCCAGGTGTCTTGCACATGACAGAAGCCTGTCTCCACGATGAGTTCAAATGCAAGTACACAACTTTAGTCAAAATTTGAAAATTGAATCCTTACTGTTTGTACATTAATTTCAATTTTAGACCTCCGACTATGCTAAACAGGAAAAAGGATGTTGTGTTCAGTGTGGGGGAGAGATCATTTGACGTTTGAAAATTAGTGTTACTTTTGTCTGAAGATAATGTATATTTAACTGAAAATTGTCAAGAAACATATTTGTTTTCATTCTAACTTCTACAGATCGAGTTGCTTCCTTACCAAAGCACAATGGTAATTAAACAACTTGCCAAATCTACTTATCTTCTAAGTTCTACAATCAATAGCTTAATGACATTCCATAAGAAAAACCTTGTGTTGTATCCATGCTTCTTTTCAATTTCTATCAAGACATTTGTATCCTCTACCCTTTTTTCTTTTCTTAATTTTTTTCATAGAGCAAAGTAAGATAATTTGTTTAACAGGATTCACTTCTAAGCTTTCCATTAGTTTAGCTTAGGTAATTAACTACATTCCAATACGGTAATTACTTAGCTTACTTAACTAGGATTTATTAACGCTCCATTAATCAAATATTGATCTTTACCAGGACTCTAGCTATAATCTCATCACTTTTACCTTAATTAACTGCAAAGCATATCACAATACTCTCATACAAATGCGTGCACATTTTGATAAAAACAACATAGAAAATTATTTTCTTTGTCTAGTTTCACTTCACACGGACATCATCCATATATATGTTAATACTTGTACGTACCATTACTTTCCCATTGCCACGTATTTGTATGCTTTGGATGTAATTCTAGATTGTTCGATCGATACATGAATCTAGTTCAAGGTTATTTGAATGGCTAACCCACTTCAAATCCTAACCACTGATTAGGATTTTTCTCTTAATTATTAGTTGGATGGAAGTCATACGATAACTATACGATCAAGTTGTGTAAGCCTTTGTTTGATTATGGGACCAGTTCGGCTTGGCCTGGCACACTTGTCTTCATAGAGGAACAACCTCCATGTCAAACTTTAAATCAACATCTTGACCTTGCGATGTCTAGATTATTGTCTTGTTAAACATACATACATATAGGTAAGATTTTGGGGCAGTTCATGATCCAATTTGCTGGTTTTTTGACTTCTATCTCTTGGCTTAGGTGAGTTTAGTTCAAACGTGGACCCTTTACCCTCAACACCGCTTCCTTAGTTGTCATGAACAATCAACGCCCTCCTTTTTTTTTTTGTTTTTGTTATCCACCGCCTCCCATAGGCTCTATTTTATACATTAATCTCAAGCTGTCGAGTAATTCGTGCCCACAGTAACAGATTCAATCTGAGTCCGGTCCTCGGTTTTAGAACTGCCAAGTGTTACGATTTAAAAGGAAAGCTTCAAGTTACTTGCAAGGCAACACGGACACCTTGAATTTAAATGTTTTGTCCTACTTGTCTTTGAACGTGGAATTAACATTGTTTCGAGAGTACACATGCTTTCTCCACAAGGAAAGGGAGGTGATAGAAAATCGACCACAGGGTGCTGATGATCATCATCATTGGTTCATGCAAGTATGAAACAAGACACACTTGCTATGTGTTCAGGATCTCCCAACAATCGAATTATATCTCCTAATGCGAAATCAACCACGTCGAAGTTCTCCCATAGCACGAATAGCCAGATATTATCTGCATGTCACCAAACTTTCTAGTTTGTAGGTATACTAGCTAGAGAATAGAGATAATAAATTTATTAATATTTATATACAGGTTGAGATAAGTATGAACCAACTTTTATGCCATGTGGTAAGGTAGCTGAAGGTGATATTGCTTGTGCGCGCGGTTGGGTCTGTCTGGTTTAAGCGTCGCCACACAACTGGATACGTGTAGCAGTTGTGAGTTCATGATGACCTCAACGACTAGATATGGCTCCAAACATTTTACAATACCTTCATGCTGGTTTTCCTCTTCTGTGTGTTTATTAATTATATAAAGATTGTGCATATCATGGAGAAAGGTTTTCTTTTGTGTTTACATTATTTTTTTAATTAATATAAGTATTTAAATTAATTTATATATTTCTTAATTAATTTTACAAGTCATAAGACTTATAAAACTCAAACTAGTAATCTCCATGCGCAAATTCAAAATCGAAACCAATTAAACTATATTTTTCAGAATTTATTTACATTATTTTTTTTGGTTTAGTTGATAATCTTAAAAAAAAATTACATTAACAATTAAAAAAACCATAAGAGCTAAGATTATGAATTGAGTAAATTTAATATAGATTACAGTAATGAAAGTAATAAAGTAGTAATTTTTCCCTTCATTTCAAAATTATATAAATATCAGGGGTAGAATAATATTTTTATAAATAGTCTAAATATGATTTAAGATGACTAGTGTTTATTGCACAAATTCAAATGCATGCAATGTTTCGGGCTTTTTAAATGGCATGTATCCCAAACAAAAATCTAATTTGACATGTATGATCTTTTTTTTTTCTCTCTCTCTTTTGATTTTTGTGTTGACCTTGCAAAAAAGTAAAAATAGTAGTTCATCTTGTTATTTTATATTTAATTTATATTTTTTATTATTATTTATTTTATTTAAGATAATTTTTAAAAAAATAAATTTACAATTTCATTTTTTAAAAGTTTTTTTCCTTACCAATTTGGTCCTTATTATTTTTACTATTAAGTTTTTTCCTTGATAATTTTTTTGGATTGATTCCTTTTTATATCTTATTTCATACTTCAATATTTAATTTATTAAAAATTAATTTTTTTATTAAGTATGGTCTATAATTTTATGGGCTGCAAGTTTTGAATATTAGCTAAGGTTTAGAAACTTCTTCAAGGTTTACTAGCTTCTTTCTTCTTCTTTTTTTTAAATTTTTATTTTTTTATTTTATCCTCAACATTTAACACATATTTGGTCTTGTAATTTATAACATTTTTTTTATATTAGAAAAAAATTTACCAACTCACAGCGTAACGTAATTTACCTATCTAAGTAAAAACTGGATGATATCCCTCATTCAGTTTATTCAAACATGTAATATTCAATCTATTTTATTAAAAGTACACAACGAATTTTGAATTTATAGTTTTTTTAATTAAAAATATGTTGACAATAATTGCACATTTTTACGGTGTAAAAAAAACTTTTATTCTGACCTGCAGTGGAGCGCATGTCGTCTGGTAATACTATCAGGAAATCAGAGTGTGATCAGTTAGGAATCTCTTAACCAGAATTGTATAGAGTATAGAGTGAGCTGAAGCAAATAATATTATATGTAGTAAATCACTCGTTTAACTGCCTTAATTACTTTAAATTTTTACTAAATACGTTTCGGCATCCACATATCCCACTTGTGTTTCCGACAAGAGTCCAAAAGGGGAGAGCACAATCATACTTCAAAACACCATCAAGCAAACATCACAGTGACTTATGAACTACCAATTAATGGGAACATTTAGTAAACAATTACTTTCCAAATAATTTGACTAAAAACATTGCTATGCTGTGAAGACAGTTGAGGGATTCATTAGAATGCCTTATTGCATAATTATGGAGCAATATCCCCGTCATTAAAATCGAAAACACATCAAGTTTTATAATACAAAATCAAAAAAAAAAAAGAGGAAATCTAGCCGAAAAAAAAAAAAAAAAAAAAAAAGAGGAAATCTAGCCGCGAAAAGCCTATATATGTACATTGGCTGGCATGCCATGGATGTTAGAAAGTTTTTGTTTCCAGTGTTGCAACAAACATCTCTCGAGCACGCATTCGAGAGGGGGCCTTGCTCGTCCGGCTGAAACTATAGGCATTCGAGAGGTCCGGACACTCAACTCAGTAATCAGTGATATTATGACCTGTACATTGCAACGCTACAAACAACTCTTGATGGGTTAGATTTAGCTGAAAAATGGTTACATTTTTTCTTCAAAGACACATAAAAAGTCTTTTCAAAAAGCCGATCATATGTCAGGTACAGAAAAGGAAGAGGGAGTTCGATGTACTTGTCGAAAGTAAACTTCGTAAAGGCCCAATTAAAGCAAAGCTTGTTAAGGTTGGTAGATTTGGTCTTTGATCTCACTTAAACTTAGAGTCAAGACTCTCCCTAACATAATCTCTGGTCAATTCTTCGCAATGAGATTGGTGTCAAGACTTTCTTTAACATAAAGACTAGGCCATCCTTCGCATGGATGATTGCATGGCCACCGGCTAGGCTGGTAGCTGTGTCTTTATGTTAAAGAAAGTCTATTTGATCTCCATAATTTTTAGTATACGTACTTTATGAAGATTTCTATTTGATCTCCTCTACTTTTCAAGTTCTTGTAAGTTTAAATAAATTATCAATCAAACACATCCTCATAAATACAGTTTTGATTTCTAATTAACAGTGTTCTTGGCAAGGATATTCTCGATACGAATGTATAGGAGCTCACATAGAAAAGGTTTAAGTAGAGGTATTCAAGGAGATTTTGGAGGTGTTCGAGTTAATGAATTGGAGATTTTGGAGGTGTTCGAGTTAATGATTTTTTTTAGAGTATTTTTTATTTAAAAATATATTAAAATAATTTTTTTTTATTTTTAAAAAATTATTTTTAATATCACAACATATTAAAAAAATAAAAAAATATTTTTAAAAATCAATAACAAACTGCTCTTTATTGAGAAATACGTTTATCTTTTAACTTCAATACAGAGAACAAGATTGAGGAGACGTTTGAGATGAAAGAATTCCAAGATCTGAGATTGACCTCTAGTCTTTTGACGCAAAAAGGACATGTAATTGGTCGGCAAAACCCAATGGGTGACGTGTCTTTTTCCTTGCCGGCCTTTTTGAGAAGGATTTTTTTGAAGCAACAACATGTGCAATACTGTAACTTTAAACTTATTTACTAAAACAATTTCTTTTTTCCAACATATGCATTAAACACAATCATTGAAATGACATGGAAATGAAGTAGTTGTAATAATAAATAAATAAATAAAACGTTATTTACAAGCAATCTTAAGTTTCAGCCATCTTTTTTTCTTTTTGAAGTTTGGCTCTCTGCCAAAAACATGTGTATCATTTTTATTTTTATTTTTATTTTTATTTTTGTGGGAAGAATCATCATTTCTAATGATACTATAATAGAATTCTTCAATTTCAAGTCTCTTGAAATTTTATTTTATTTTTTTATTGATATGAATATCTATATCAACTTACATATATTTTAATTAATTTTATGGTTTCTAATATTAACAACATTGACATTAACAATATATAAGTTTTTAATAATTTTAAAGTTTTTTATAATTTTTAATTTACAAAAAAAATTATGTTGATAGGTATTATTATGGTAATGTAATTTATGCTGCAAAGTGAATTAATTAAAAATCTAAACAGCGCCATGACTGTAATGAAATCCACTCAACCAATAATAAATTGATGTATCTGAAAACCATCAATTTGTGTTGAAGTTTTTATGAATTGGAGCAATGAGAGAAGGAGATGAAACTAGAAGGAAGAATTGGGTAAGAATCGATGTGACTTGCGCAATGGTTCAAGAATAGACGCAAGAATTTCATTTCAAAAGGCGATCCAATTTCCAGCGGATAATCGATATCAATGCAAGAATCCTTAATCCCAAAAGAGATTATCCAAACTAGGGAGTTTCTTTTCAATAAACAATAATTAAAATTAAGGGGAGAGATTGTTGCCTTTAAGTTCCCTCTAACCCTTCCATTTCGGAACGAGTCTTTGGATTTAATTAGAGGGTATTTTTTTCGGGGTAAAAAACAGAGAAGATTATATAATGTTGTGGACATGGCTTACACTCCCCTGGTTTGGAAAATACTAGTCATTTATCCTGCAACTTGTAATTTTTAAAAATATATATAAAAAGTAAAATCTTGTCATAAAAAATATTGTACAAGATCGAACATATCAGCAATATAATTTAAAAATAAATATTTATTATTTAAAAAATAAATTTTATTTATAAAAAAATCATAAATAAATTAAAATAATACCTTAAAATATGAAATAGAAACAAAACAAGTAAAAAAATATATATATTCAAAAACAACATGTAAAAACTATAAATTAGGTCATAAAACTGAGATAAACTTATAGAAAAAACTTAAAAATAATCACAAAACTAATATTAAAAATTAAAACTAATGCAAAACAATAATATCATAAAAAGCTAAATTTTCAAAAATTAAATGTTGAAAGAT
Source organism: Populus euphratica (assembly GCF_000495115.2). Taxonomy (NCBI): domain Eukaryota; kingdom Viridiplantae; phylum Streptophyta; class Magnoliopsida; order Malpighiales; family Salicaceae; genus Populus; species Populus euphratica. The sequence goes on from NW_011499851.1 coordinate 113,912, forward strand.
GAAACTAGGAAAAAAATTAATTACACAAAATGATCCAAAAAAATAAAGATGAGAAAAAATATTAAGTAGAGGGATGAATAATTTAAATAGGAGGGTCTAATTGAATTCAAAAATAACTATAATAAGAGAAAATATAATAAAAGAATATGAATTAAATTGAAAAAAATAAAACAACGGATATTTTGATTAAAAGATGAAATTAAAAAAATTTAAAAAAAGTGTCGAGAACAAGATTAAAAATTTTAAAAGATGAAGACTGAAATAAAAAATCAAATATATGAGAAATTGCAATTGAAGGATTAAATTAAAAAAAATAAAAACTTTTATAAATGAAAAGAAAATGAAATAAAAAATTAATAGAACTAAAATTGAAATTGAAAAGTAAAAAATGAAAAAAACAATAATGTACATTACATGTTCAAAGAGGTAAAAAAAAAGTGGAGATCAAACAACCACTTGGAATAATCAAACCACCATAAACTATCATGTGCAACTGTAAATGAAAGAAAACACAACAATATATCTACATATCTAAAAAGATAATAAAAAATTAATTATATTTATCAAATATCATCACACACGTCTCTCTTAAATGATACAAACGCCACACACATGCTAAGATATGCTAAGTACACTCCAACAACTTTAAGCACAAAAAAATTTAAAAACAAATATAAAAATATCAAATAATCTTCCATAACCTGAAAAATTACACAAAATACCTCAAGGTGCCCACCTTAGATTATCTCTTAGGTTAAGGATGCACTTATATTGTATAGAAAAATCTAAAAACCTCAAAACACCTGTATCCGACAACACAGTGTAAATTCATATTTTTATTGTTGAAACATTTATGAAAAGTTCAGAAAAACCTTAATCAACAATTCTATAATTTGTTGATCTTGCAGGCAAAGGACTATTGTTTCTATATTTTGAACCAAAAAAGCACAAAGACAATTTTATTGTAGCCAAAGATACATTTTACTATGGATTTAACTCCAATAAAACACCAACACGGTTTAGTTTTTTAGGTAAAAGTTTGAACCTTATCAAGAGAACTAGACGCACTCTTGGTTCAGAAACAAAAGTCCAAATAACGGGGCTCGACTCCCTTGGTGATACGGTAATGTAACAAAGTTGTTACTCTCTAGGCGAGCGTAGACTTTTTGGCAGGAAACTAAAGGAAACAGGCGGCCTAATGCAACTTTTTTCTTCGATGGCAACAGAGCTCCAAACCCGTATGTTCATCTTTGTGCCCACCCGTCGCCTAATTTTGGAGGTCAAACAAATATTTGAGTAGTTTTCTTTTTACAGGCCCTCCATTCCAGTATGGATGTATAGATTGTTGCTTCTGGTGTTGCAGCACGTCCCCGTTTTGTGTTCCCAAACATCCAAGGATTAGAAGACTGGGGCAGCCTTTCCTTTATTGCTTAGCTGTAATCCCCGCAGTCTGCAACAGCATATCAACAGTTGGGAACATACAGAGAAAGCAGCCAAATCTTGTTCTAGTCATAAAACATATCTCTGCTCCCGAAAACCTTCGAATGAAATCTACGCTTCTCTCCATTCTATGAAATGAATCGTTCGAGTCCAAAAAAAAAATAATTCCCAGCACAGCAATGAGGAATAGCCAAGTAGCTTGGTCCGTGCCAACACAGTAATTGAAAAACAAGTGAGCTACACGAGATTTATCAAGCTGTGACACCTCAAAACACAAGGATTAACCCAAGCACAATGTCAACTTCGACAACCACTCATTGAGGTCCTGCAAATTTGCCCATCATCTTTGCAATTATAGGAGCCACCTTGGGGTTTGCTTGATGCTTAGCAAGATTAGCTGGGTTCTTCATTACTGCAAAATGATCACCCATGAGCATGAGAAACATTAGCAAACATGTAAACTAGAATTCTACATTAAAAACAGTAAACAACGTTTTGTAAGTTACTAATCTTTGTTTCTTAACATCCTTGCATTCAGTTACTCAGGCACATGTTTCATACAGACATCTTTATATTACCCTGGCTACAGGAACATGATTACATGACAACCCTCACAAGAGACAAACCAGTAGCAGCTAATCCATCAAGGTTATAATAAAAAACGACAACAGAAGACAAATAAAACATATTAAGGCGGAAACAAATTCTACCATCTTGAAGTGCAGCCATGATTTCTGGATCACTAAATGCGGACATCAATTCAGGGTCCTGTCCAAACGCAATAAAATACACATCAAACAACAAGCACAAAACCATAGAGTATTCACTGGCTAAGGGATTTAATTATGAACATTATGCCCTACAAAAAAGCAAGTGTAGAAGTGCATGTGAGTATCAGTGCCAGTGTGGGAGTGGGTGCAGGGAATGTGATCTTATCATTTAAAGTAAAATGCATGGCCAATTTTATTTGTATTTGGGAAAAAAACAAGAAGAGTTTTTAGAAAGAAAATAAAGCCAATGTTATTTGTATTCGGCAGCACAAAAATATTGACAAGAATTTCTAAACATCAAACAATTAACATATACTTAGAAGCGTCTTAAATTACTTCTGTATATGATATAAAATGGCCAATCAGCGATGAGTTCCATGACACTTACATTCAATATTTTGCTAAAATCAACATTTCCAGGCATCCCTCCTGGCGTGGCACCAGGGAAACCTCTAGGCATCCCTCCTGGCATGCCACCTGGGAAACCTCCAGGCATTCCCCCAGGCATGGCACCTGGGAAACCTCCCGGCATCCCACCTGGAAATCCACCTGGCATGCCTCCAGGTTTTCTACTGGAAGATGACTGCTCTTGCTCCTTGGCCTTCTCATACTCAGCCTTTAAACAGGAGGAAATAAGTCTAATGATGACAGCAAGCTAAAATGTCAGGATGATCATGATCACAGTTACCTGAGCTTTAGCACGACGGCGTTGCCTCTCACGCTCAGCTTTTTTATCCCCCCTCTCTTTGTGTAGCCTTTCATACTTCCTGCGGTGTTCCTCAATCCTGTGTGCATTTGGTTCAACCTGTGTAATATAGCAGTTTCAGTGAGATGGCAAAAAAATATTATGCAATACACCAGTGAGATTTTTCTTTAGCAATTCAGTCATGAACTTGAAAAGCAAGCAACCACACATGTATCGACTTATTTTATGAAGGCTTGGTTTGGTAAAACTCATGCCATTGAAATTAACAGTTCTAAAAATGGAAAGTGTCAGCTGCACACGTGAGTCCTAAAGATAGACTGACTGTCATGCATTAATCTACAATTATTAAATGATCTGGACATTGAAACAATCCCACTCCCAACCAAAACTTAAAATTTTAGTTCTTAAAATTAAATAAAGGGTAATCTTATTTTACATCACATTTATCTATTCAAAATAGGGAAGGCAGGAGAATCTCCTGCTGTATGCCCCCCCATCTCTTCCCAAGCACATTCAGCGATAAACGTAACATGTGACTAGCATTTGTCAACTATAGCTGAATATCAAGCATTTCATATGCATGGAGAACAAAATGTAAAGGTGGTATTATACTGCATTGGAATATCTATCATTTCATAAATAGTTTCCATTGCTTCCATCATTTTAAAATTTGACATTACAGGAAATACAACAAAAGGTACAAAACACACATGGGGAAAGAAAGATAGAAAGAGACCTTCTTAAGTACAGCACCTATCTCCTCATCATAATCTAACTTCGATGCCAGGTGAAGATCCTTGGCAGCATCTTCCCACTGACCGAGCATTGCCTGTGCCATGCCACGAGACTTGTATCCCTTAGCTGAGTCCGAGTTAATCTGAAATCACCATTAAATTTATAAATAGGATAAACTTCACCTCAAAGTATCCCTTCATACAAAAACATGATTAGATTATATAGAGATGTAAAACGTGTAAATAAATAGGGCAGACAACAACCTCTAGGGCTGCATTAGCATCCCGGATAGCAGCATTGGGCTTCTTCATTTTGATGTAAACAGTAGCTGTAAAGCATCACAAGTTCACAATATTAACAACATAGAGGAAATTGTGCAAACAAATCTCATTCATGGAACTTCCATTAGACCAACAGGAAACCTTACAAAAAAAAAAAAAAAACAATGATAATGTACCTCTTGTGGCATACATGATTGCTGATGAAGGATTGAGAGAAATTGCTTCTGTCAAATGTTCAATCGCTTCCTCAAGTTTACCTGCACAGCATGAAGCACTAAATCACATACACAAATCTCACCATAAAACCAATTTGAACTACTACACACGCACGCAGTAATCAAAATTTCCACCTGTTAATGCATTTGAGCACTTGGACACTTGTATACCATACCTTGAGAGAGAGCTTCCATGGCTTTAGCCTTGGCCTCTTGAGAAGCATCGCGACATTCCTCTGTAACCTCTACCGACGGGTCCCCCATCTACAAATAGTCAAGTCCATCATCAAGGAAAAAGAAAAACTAAAAAGCAACCAATACATACCGCCCTACAGTTGTTTTGAAGAAATAAAAGTAAAGCAATACCTTCTGTGGAGGATCATTATCAGGGTCAACAGTGTCGCCTTCGAGCTCAAGATCGGATTCAATAATCTCCTCCTCCTCATCCTCCTCCTCCTCCTCTTCGATTTGAGGTTCTACTTGTGACTCTTCCTTCTCCTCCATTTCCTCATCGCTCTCCTCGACAACATAGCTCTTCTTTTGAGCAAAGACGGGGAGCTTAGCGCCGAGACTAAAAGAAATGGTATCGGAAGTGAGAGAGATAGGCAGTGAAATGATTCAAATAATTCCGTAATTATTAGTATGATTATCCTTATACCTTTCGAGGTAGTCGCGGAAGAAGAAAAGGGAAGGATCAGCGAGGATGGATGGACTGGATTTGCACTGTTCAATAAATTGCTTCAATTCTTCTAGTTTTGCTGCGTCCATTCTGCAGATATTTTTTGCTTTAGAGAGAGAGAGAGAGAGCGCGTGTCGAGGGTTTTTAAATTATGCGTTTCTTTCGAAATGGAAAGCAGCTTGCTTGTTTTTTCATTATTATTATTTACTGGGTTTTTCTAGTATCTTCTAACTATAATCGGATAGGGATCATCTGAAGGGTGTGCGCGGGCCTACTGTATATCGATGGTAGCATTTGATGAAGCTAGGCCCGGTTAGTTTTTGGAGATAGGCAAAGCCCATTTCTTAATGCACCCGTTTCCTTATTTTTATTTTCCTTGTGAAAGAGGCACCTGTTATTGTTATTTAATTTAATTTAATTATCAATTAATAAACAAATTAAAATGTTTATAATAGATATAATTCAATTTATTTTATTTTATATATTACCCTTCACCTTCATTTAATTCAAACACCATAAATTTGATCCATAAATAAAAATTACATCAATTTAAAAAACTTTCCTAAACTTGTATCTTTTTTTTTAAGACAAAAAATTAAAATCACCTCCATGAGGCTACTATTTAAAACATATTTGATAACAAATTTAACTTAAAAAAACAACATAGTTGATAACAAGTTTGGTATTTTTGTTAGAAAGTATTTATTTTAGCTTTAGTGATTAAGTATAACTCAATTATACATAAAACTCAATCATTAAAGCTATTTTTTTGGATTCCGTACTCAAACCTCCACCTCCAACTCTAAATAAACACATAAACATTAATAACTAAACATTTTTTCTCTTTTTTTTATTTTTCAGCAATTCTCTTTCCTTCCTGGGGATATAAGGACGAAGGCACAAATAAAATAAAAATTAAAACATAAAATCCTTAAACAATATGATAAAATAAGTAAAATAAAAAAATTCAAGGATCAAAATATAGTTTTCCATGTTAAAAAATGAAAATGAAATGCTTTTTTTTTTAATTTTGATTTCTTTCAATATTATTAATAATAAGTTAAAATTCTTTTTTCATAAAATTAATGTTTAATTCATATGCGAAACACTCTAAAGCATCGAACATGCAATAGAATATAAATCAAAGTGAATTATAAGATATAAAACGATGCATTGAAAGGAAGAAATAACCAAAAAAATTCATAGTGCTTTAAGATAGAACTCGTAATAAAATTAGGTTTTGTTTTAGTGTTTTTTATATTTGTAATGTAATTATAATATAATGCAATGTACAAAGTACTGATATTCAGTCCAAAAATTTTGGTTTGGTGACCGAATGTAATTTCCCTGTAAACCCTCATACATACAAAATATAAACTTCAAGAGCACTAAATGCATTATATTTTAGACATTGTTCGTATTTGCAGTGGTACTGTGGTTTTTTTTAAAATGTTTTTAAATTAATTTGCTTTTTATATATTTTTTAATTATTTTAATATACTGATGTTAAAAATAAATTTAAAAAATAACAGCTAATTAACCTCATAATTAATTTGAAACTCAATGGAAATATTAATTAGGCCTTGAAAATCATTTCCCTGAAAGTGACGGAGAAGTGAAGGCTTTTCTGTCCAAAAGCCGATGAACAAAACAACCAATGTCTTTGAACGCTACTAATCATTACTCAAAAACTATTGAGATACGCCTTCTCAAACAAGGTGCAGGAGTATGTAAAATATTGAAAAATTAATTTAAAAAATATTATTAATTGATATATTTAATATCAAATTAAACATAGAATTCACTTATATTTTGAAATTAAAATTTTATTAAAAAATTTTCTTCAACATAAATATCATTATTCAAAAACTATTAAGATGCATCTTCTCAAACAAGATCTAAAAAAATATAAAAAATATTGTTGATCAGTATATTTAATATCAAATTAAATATAGAATTCATTTATATTTTGAAATTAAAATTATATTAGAAATTATTCTTCAACATAACTACTTTGATATACAACATCAATATATCTAGAATTAATTTGTGAGTAAATAAAAAATCAATCTCAAATAATTTTTAATTGATACACTTTTTTAAACTCAAAAAACTCCAATTTCTAGTTAAAAATTAGCAACAATTTTTTATAATTTATAAAATTAGAATTTGAGAGGTTAAAATTGAGAAGGCAGGGCATCAAAGCGGAAGGGAAATGCTTTAGGTTAAGTGGATTTTGGACTTAAGTTAAATGTGCTTGGCTCATGGCTCAGTGTAGATTAATTTTTTGATCTATAAAAGATCTCGTTTTAAGGTGAAAATTGTTAGGTTTAATTTTGTTTTATGACCTATAACTGAGGGTTAAAAACAGTGGGAATTAATTTTTTTAATAAAAAGATTAATTTTCCAAAATTATAAATAAATAAAGGTAGAAAGGGAGGGGGGTTGTTTGGTCATTAACAATCAACTCTTCTGCCTTTGCTTTCCTTCTCCTTCCATTGTCATTCTAAAGCTTTAGGTTCTTGTTTCCGCTGAGAAAATTGAAATCAGTTTGTCAAAGTTTAGTTCTCCTCTGCAATTTTACTAGTAATTCTATGCTTATACGTATTAAATTACATCGAGTTCAATTAAACATTAAATGTAACACAAGCATAAAACGCCTTCATAATAACCATGTAGACTCAAGCTCTTCCCATAACTACAATTTTATTTTCCTATTCCAATTGAATTCGGAGAGCTACATGCATATATCAGAGTTGCTCCAGTTGAGAATTGTTTTTTTTTTTTCTTGTGACATTCCCTTGAATTGTAAAATAGATTAGTTGAATCTATATATATATATATATATATTAGTAAACTTTTACTTTTTAGATATTATTAATTCAAATCTTATAAATTTTAGAATTACTGAAAACTTATATAATTATTAATTTTAAATTTATTAAATTAGTCATGTATATATATATATCAGTAAACTTTTACTTTTTAGATATTACTAATTCGAATCTTATAAATTTTAGAATTACCGAAAACTTTTATAATTATTAATTTTAAATTTATTAAATTAGTCATGTAAATCCGAATATTTATATCAATATAAAAAAACAAATTATATGGCAAACTAAGCTTGGTGTAGAAACAAAACCCATTGTCATAAAATATCAAATTTGAAGCTTTGAAACATTCAGATGCAAGTGCAATAGGCATCATAAATAAAGTCTGACATAATCTGAATTTACTAAGAGGGAGTAACGATAATGCTCATATCAATCCAGAGAAAGAGATGCGCAAAAAAGCCCTGAATGGAGGAAATATGGCTCTCTATCACATGAATGCTCTCGACATTATTTCCGCTGCTAATTCTATCCTGATGGTTGCAAATAACAAATTACAGATTCAGATCCCCTAATGCAGGAGAGACGCGACCAATAATACGAGCAAGCCTGAAAGTCCAGTCGACAATGACATTCTGCTACCACCATTTCCATCGTTTCCAGGAACTGCTGTAAAGGTTAAACAGAGGCATTAATGATGATGAATTAGATGGAAAACCACTATAGCCTGCACAGAATTGAAATGATTTAAGCCACTACTGCGCAATGACCACCAATCCTTGAGGGTGCCAATTTTTCAGTTCATCGCTACTATATTATAGGAAGCGTGTTCACAGAGGGTTGGAAAGGAAAAGGAACGAACATGTTGAATATAATCAACAAGGCAGCAAATACGGTTTATATATAACAAAATCATTCTATAACTCTTCTAACGCGCATTTATATACATACATATATATATATATATATAACAAAGTCATTCTATAATTCTTCCAACGCGCATCTATATGTCATTCAAGATTTTGCCCTTTTTTGTTTTTTATCATCCTCGTAAACTATCATTGACTACCAAAATAAGAGGCGTTCTCCCTAAAACGCGTGTGGGGTTAGCTATAAATTAGGTGTAAATTAAAGTGACGGGCGTATAAGAGTGCAGTGATTATTTTAATATTAAAACGCAATTTCAAACTGAGTAAAAAATACAGGCGAAATTGGTGGCGCACCGAAGGAGCACGCCAGGCATCATCATCTTAACGACTCGCCCTTACATTTAAAAAAATATTAAAAAAATATTTTTAATTTTTAACTGCAAAAAAAATTAATAATAATTAACTGCAAAAAAAATCAGAGACAGCCCAAACTTCGAAGTGACTTTTCTAATTAATTAACTGCAAAAAAAATCAGAGACAGCCTGCCACCAGAATATCATAATCTGATATCCCCGGAACATTATACTCAGACATTGATATAAAACCTAATTTTTACTTTTATAGTATCAATTGAAAAATAATAATTATTATTATTATCTATACCTGAACCAGCTGGCGTTGGAGCTGAAGCTGTAAAAAGTACGCAAGGAAAAGAAAACAATTAGTTTCATGTTCAAGAACGTATATTAAAAAAATAACATAATATTCTAATCCAGAAAAATCGGGATCGGCCACCTTGATGAGAAAATAAAAATGAGAATATCAAGAAAATCAGAATGACCACAAGTTGAAAGACGAGAATTAATATCTACTATCTTTAATTTTCTGTTTATCAGAAACAAAATTAACATAGTTTTAAATCAATTTGCAATTTCTTGAACCCCGAAGGATCAAAACCATCAACCACCCTAAGAAAAAAACAACAAAAATCAGTTTAGTGAGAAAATCTATCAAAACTCAGAATCCACAATACCACTGCAACTACTGAGATCAGTGGTGACACCGCATCTCTGGCTGAGCATGACGGCCTGAGTGACATTTATACCCAAACTCTGAAACAAAGTGGGGTCGTTATAGATTTTGCAAAGACAAGGAAGCTCATTTGCAACCGCTTCTTTGATGGAGTTGCAGCAGGTGTCTGGTGGCTGGGTTGTGGTGCTGAGGTAGGCTTGACATGGTACTAACTTAGATGCACAAGAAGTGGATTGGTCTTGTGCTCTCGTTAAGGTTGTCGCGCTTGAGAAAAAAACTACAACCATCATCGCCAGAATAGAAATCTTGAGAGAAGAAGCCATTTCCTTGTTTCTTTTTACTGCCTGTGAGGAGAAACTGATTAATTTCTTGGTCTATCTATAGCCAGCCGTTTGGATAGTTTGTTCGTCGTTAAAGAACGTGGGAAAATTAATGATAAAGAAAGAGTGAGAAAATTAGACACCTACATGACCTCAATGGGCGTCAAGCCCACGCTCTACTGGAATATTAATTAATCCCAACAATTATTTTCTATTTTAAAAATGTTATTTTAACCTAGGCCTTCATGCAGTTTTTATTAATCTTATTTTACGATGAGATCAATTATGCCTTCATGCAATTGCTATAAGTTTTGGATCCAGTGACAACTTGTAATTTTTATTTTTATTTTAAAAAAAAAAAAAACAAGGACTAGGGTAGAAATTTACTGGAAAATGAAGATGTTTACCCGTTTCAATTTTAAGAAATAGGTTCGTTAGCAGATGTCGGCTCTTCGGCATGGCATTTTAACATATATCTGGATGTTTTTAAAAGGTATATTTAGCATAAAAAATATGAAATTAATATTTCTATGATTTTAATATATTAATATCAAAAAAATTTAAAAATATTATTTTAATATATTTTTAAATAAAAAATTCTGGTAAAAATATACATTATTACACCTAACACACATGTAGTTTAGAACTTGGAACCAACTCGCCCTCTTTGATTTTTCTTGGTGCGACCAAGTAAAACTCTTTCCGCGTAAAACAGTTCCTGGATTTTAAAATCGTGCAAGGAAATGCTCACTTACGGGAACATATCAGCTTCAAAATAAATGATGGGCAAGGCAACTCATACCTTCGAGTGTATTTGTATTTTAAAAAAAAAATAAATGATGGGCAAGGCAACTCATACATTCGAGTGTATTTGTATTTTAAAATTTTTAAATAATTTTTTTTATAATTTCAATCATTTTAATATGTTAATATAAAAAATAAATTTTAAAAAATAAAAATAATAATATTTTAATATATTTTCAAACAAAAAGATATTTTTAGAAAAACCACTACATATATTTTCAAACAAAAAAATATTTTTAGAAAAACCACTACCATAATCACAAACATAAAATTAATTTACTAACTTACCTTAATAATTCATTCATTCATTCAATCTTATCCAACAAAATGTGCAATTGATTTGAACAACTCATCTGCATTAGGCCGAAGTAATTTTAATTCAAATTCCTAGTTCTACTTCTATATATTAAAATTTCAGAAAAGGGAGGTTAGAGTAGTAGTCTTTCAATAATCATTCCAGTATTTATTATTATGCTAATACAATTACTCTAATTTCTTGACATGATAGTCGAATTATACCAATGAGAACATAAGATAATATTTAACCATCAAGCCAGACTTTCTAAGATTTTAAATAATTTGGTCAAACTCGAATATTTTATGGTCAAACCAAACAGTCCAAGTCTTCTCTTTTATTTGCAATAATTTTAAAAAGTTGTTCCTATAGCTAATAGTTAAAAAGATATTTATTTCCTGGCTTGACGCATTCAAATCTTGGGTTCCAAATTATTTGAAAAATTATTAAATTTATTTAAGGATAGTTAGGAATATAATAATGATTATTTTTTAAAATGTTGTTTGCCTGAAAATTATTAAAATAATATTTTTTATATTTTAAAATTATTATTAACATCACCATATTAAAAAAATTATTTTTTCAAAAAACATAATTCACAACGTAATTTCAAATTGTATATTAAATACATCATAATAATGCGAGGAATGTGTTCTTAATATTGCTTAACAAATATTTAGCTTCAATGCAAGGTGCTCTGAAAATATCTTTTTCTTGAAAAAAAAAAAAACTTTTGTTCACTATTTGAAGTGACCCAACAATCAATTCCCAATTTAAAGCAATCAACCGTCTCGTACCCAATGAATGTACAATGTAGTTGGGTGAGAATAAATTTGAAGCGTTTGACATGGTTACGTGACTAGTGTCTTGGGTTGGTGATTTTTAGTTGGGATTATTTTTTAAAAATATTTTTTATTTTAAAATATTTTTTTATTTTTAAAAATTATTTTTAATACGAGTACATTAAAATATTAAAAAAATTTAATTTAAAAATAAAAAAAATTAATTTTTAAAAGGCAAAAAGGTTCAAAATATTAAAAAAATTAATTTAAAATAATTAAAAAAAAAATTAAAAGGCAAAAGGTCCTATTACTTCCATTTTTACGATCTGTCATTACTCATTAGTTACCAACAACCAGGGAATCCAGTTGCTTAATCTAGCTATTTTATAAAAGCTCTTGAAATTCCTTTTATACAAGAAAACTCTTTTCCGTTAAAAAAAACAAAAAAGAGAAGAATTACCTCATGCTTTTTATTTTTAAAAAATTATAGCTACTTTTGCTAAACAGACATTCTGCAAACTCAACCACCAGTTGGCTTTGCAAACATCAACCACCAGACATCAATTGTCAGCTCTTTAGGTTGGAAAGAATAAACTAAATTAACATAACTAAAAAATTAATTAATTATCAAAGACATAAATGTTTAATTAGATCATGTTTTTCAAATAAATTGATTTTGTTATGTTTCTGAAATGTTTTGATATATTAATATTGAAAATAAAATTAAAAAAACTATTATTTTAACATATTTTTAAATAAAAAATATATTTAAATAACAATCTCTACCATTATTCTAAACACCTTCAGCATCCATAACATCTAATAAACCCTAACCACAGTCCTATCAAGATCAAAATCTAAAATATTTCAGTGAATGAAATAACATATTATAGAGTTACGATAAATAAAGGATGAAATTGCCAAGACTCGAACCAAGTCTTTTCGCAAGGTGGACGAGCATAGATTTATTGACCTTTCCATTGGTTTCCTCTATTCTTATACAATCAAGGGAAAAGCTCGGATGATTTTAAATTAATTTTCTAAAATAAGATTTTTCTCAGTCAAGTCCTCCATCCATACTTAGAGAATTCGACATTATCATTAAATATTTACAATGATTTCAGACAAAGGGTCCAATATAGAACACTAGGGGAAATTAGTTGTTAGGGAACTACTTTGAGAAACTAACAATAGTCTGACAACTAATTTTAGATTATTCCTATTATTATTATTATTAGTATTATTATTATTATTATTAATATGGATTCAGGTTAACTAGGAGCCCTCGTTTTTTAATTAAGTAGGTGATTATGTGCGAAATCTTGTAGAAGTGAACAAATGTGTATATTGTTATTATCTGAAGTAGAAAAATATCAAGGCGCGTCCGTTCATATAATGGAAGCCGAGACTGAACAGGGACAAAAGGCGTGTTGAAATTTGAAAATAGACTTGCGAGTCCGTTATAGCAGCGCCGGGAAAATGACTTGCTGGAAGCCTACGATAGGGCCACCTGAGCTCTAGAATGGAAGTGGTCTTCGCTGATTATTTCAGTTTGAAGAATGGACCTCCGGGTTTGAAGGTAAGTCAAGTTGAAAGATATTTGTTCGTTCAACGATTGAAATCTATACGCAAACCCGTGTTAGGTGGGACGCACAGCGAGCGAGCGGGAGTCCGCCTCAGACACGGCAAGAAGCTGCAAAGGTCACATTCACATGCTATGGAACTCCTGCAATGTTTCACACTTTGTGAGTTTTTGTTCCCTTTCTTAACTAGAAAGTAACAATCCAATGCACAAGTCTCGCCTCCAATGCAGCCGACTAGTGATTTTCTTGTTTTTTACAATTAAAAAGACATTTTAGGTGCTCAAACTATTGTAAGAAAAATAAAATCAGGTGTTAAAACTTTAATATTCCGAATGAAAAGGGTTGATTTTAAAATTTTATTTTTTAAATTGATCGAATAAAAATAAATGTTTATAAACTTTCATGTTATACATACCAAAAATAAATATGGGGTAGCATCGGATAGAGTTTATTAATGTGAATTGTAATGCGATTATTCTCTAAAGATTATTTTGTAAAATTAAAATAAAATCTGACAATATAAAACAAGCAAATAAAAAAATTTTAAAAATAAAAAATAAAATTAAACTCAAGGATAAAATGATATTTTTCATATGATTTATTTGTTATTTTTGTTTTAATTAAAAATATAAATAACTTTTTTAACAAATTTTAGAACAACAAAATACCTTCATTGCACCTAAAAGATAAAAATCCCTTATAATTGGCTTCAAGGGAATTTTTAAAAAATCTCACATTTTATTACATAATAAATTTACTAAATTATCCTCGATCTCAAAATCAATTAAGTTTTTTTAAGAAGTATTTTTATATTTTCATCTAGATTTATATTGTTATAATATGATAGATAGAAAGGTAAATTGGTCTTTGCAATAATTAGAAAATATAAAAAATTCATATGACATTAATTTTACTATATTACCCTGGTTTTCATAATTAATTTAGTTTTTTGGGAGGCATTTTTGTATTTTAATATGGATCTTTTCTATTATAATTGAGTGGGTAGAGAGGAATATTGGTCTTTGCAATAATTAAAAAATTTAATAAATATTCGAGCATGTCAGGCGTGTGCTTCGTGTGGGGAGGTATATGGAAGGTTCTATAAAGTTTTAGTGACACATAAAGCATTATCAGGTGGTCGAAAAAATTCCTTTCATCGTGTTAGTTGATTGCCTATGACGTACTTTTACTCGACAGGCGATGTGTGTTGAATTGTGATGGGCAGATTATTATCAGAGATGTTTTTTTCTCTCTTCTCCCTCGAAATTCACGTCTAACATTGAAAATTTCATAGCAGTCCCTTTGGTTGGGAATATTTGAGAATCAGTCCTTGTTCTTTTAAATTTTTAATTTGTATCCTTGACCTTTTTATAATTTTTTATTTTTTTAATTACATCTTTCCATCTAAATTTTTGTTTTTTGATTTTTAAAATTTTATCTTGACTTTTTTTCTTCATTTTTTCTTGCCTCTTTTGCAGACTTTAAATTGTTTTTAATTTTATTATTTAATTAAAATTTTAAATTTGTTAATTTTTTAAGATTTAGCTCTCATTCTCTTTGTGGTTTTTTTTTTAATTCTTATATATATATATTGCAATTTATCCCCTCAACACAAAATTATCCATCCTTCAATTTATATTTTCAAATTTGATCAGTATTCTTTTAATTTTTATTTTTTTAATCATTTTTTTATGATTATTTTTTTTTTCCAATTTTAATTTTGATATTTAATTTATTAAAATTTAGGCTTCAAGGTTTTTTCAGGTTTAAGACTTCCAATCAAATGGTCCAGATCATAAGATTTATATTATTAATTTTTCTTTATTTTTATAATTTTATTACTTGAAATTGTTTTTTGAAAATATAATTCATGGTTTTTTTTATTTTCCTTTTATATAGTTGTCCAAATCTCATGATTTGACCTATAAGTTTCATAAGTTAGCCTGTGTGAGCTCGTACCTTTTCTTTTTTATTTTATTTTTTATTTTTTAATGATTGATTGTTTTATTTTATCATTTAATATTTGATTTGTTGTGATATGAAATTTCATCATTTTTTTTATCATGACCTTTTGTTTTTATCATTCGATATTGGTTTTTTTTTTTTCTTTAAAATGTGCTTGTGTAGACTAAATATAATTTTTTTCTCAAAATTTTTTAACCTATTGAAGCTATGCAGTAGATCATATACATTACTAGATATTTGATCTAGGCTTTGTTAGGGCCATAACTTTTTTTTGAAAAAAAACCTAGTTAGATAATCTGTTTCAATACATGTTTACACATAAAAAATTTAAGTGTAAATAGAAAAGTTTATTCAAGCATCTAATGAAATAAATTAATTATCATCAATGTAAATAAACAAAAAAAAATATTAACAACATATAAAAGATAAATTGAAAAAAGTGAAAGATAGGTATACACCAAGGTATTTAATCTTATAAAATGAAATATTTATTCATTAATGCCAACCAAATTTGTTTTATTAAAATCAATAAAAGTAATAGAAATAAAATCACATAGAAACTGAGTGAATAAAATAAAAGTAAAAAATATGCTAGGTTAGACATATTAGAAATATTATTTAAATATAATAATTTTTTTTATAAATAATATCATTGGCATAAAAAAAACATGCAAAAATTAAATACAATACAAAACATTTTTTTCAAACAAAATCTATTAAAAAAGTATTGGATAAACTAATAGAAAAAAAATTAAAGATAACTACAAAATTATTTTTTTAAAAAAATACAGAATGATAAAACTGAAAAATACAGAATCTCTAACCATATCAACTTTTAAAATTTATGATCCATGTCATTAAACCAGAAACACAACAATTGAAAAAATCATAAAGCTCAATTCCCAATAAATCAAACGTTACAAGATGAAACAGGAACAAAAAAATATACAATACAAAAAAATATAATTAAAAAAATGAGGGTATTAAAAGTCTGTGAATCAAAATAAAAAATAAATTAGATGGCATAAAAAATTAACATTGGAGTGTTAAATTGAAAAGAAAATAAACCCTAACAAAAGGAAAAATAAATAAAAAATAAGGATTAAATTAAAAAAATAACATAAACTTTGATTGGATGATGAGATTAAAAACAACAAAATTTTTAAACAAGAGTCAAAGAAAAAAATCAAAAATTAAAATAATAAGGATCTAATTCAAAACAATAATTCATGATAAATTGTAATTAAATAATAAAATTAAAAACATAAAAAACTCTTTCAAAAGAAGCAGGGGCTAAAATAAATAATAAAAAACCAAGGATTAAAAGTGAGAAACAATGAGAAAAAAAAAGAAAAATAGGAAGTTAAAAAAGAAATGGCCACAGGCAAAAATTCATCCATTGACTACCATTATATGTTACACACACAAAAAAAAAAGTGAGGCGATATCTTATTTGTTTTTTATGTTTTAAAAGTGATTTTAAAAAATATTATTTATTTTCATTTAAATTTAATTTTTTTAGATTTTTTAGATTATTTTGATGTGCTGATATCATAAATAATTATTTTAAAATAAAAAAGAAATATTATTTTAAATAAATTTTTTTAAAAAATAACCACAATTATATTTTTAAATATACAATAACATAAAAAAACAGTATATTTAACCACAAGGATACACGGCACATGCTGATATAAAATTGTAGACACATCCCATGTGCCAACTGTTCTTCGATTTAAAAATCAATTAACGAGAGCAAAGAGTTCAAAACACCACTCCTGATTCTAGAATTTAAAAAAAAAAAGTAAAAAGTTGAAATTACCTCTAGATCCTTTTTTTTCCCCGGAATGTAAGGATAGAAAAATCCTTTAATAATCTTGTAAAAAATGTAAAAGAATAAACATCCTTGACCAACAGTTTATTTTTTTAAAGCTAGGGGCATATAAGAAATTATATTTTGGTCCGGGGGGGTTTGCGGACACCAGGTCAAGAAAGTAATTAATTGACTAATCATCAGAGGAAAGAAAAAGGGTATCGGAGCTAGTAATCTTGTCATGAGGTTGGGTACGATTTTTGACGCAACAGCGATTACGAAAAGCGTCGTAGCAGTTCAGATGTTTGGTCATTAAGAAACCTCAAAGAAAACCTGTTCCCTTTCATAAAGCAAGAAAAGCCACGTGTGGTGGAGGGTGGGTGGATTTCCCCACGTCATCAAGGAAAAGAGCCATAAGTCAAAACAACAGCCACCGGCCATTCACATCACATGGAGACTTTTCCACTTCTTGGTTCGGTGGACCTTGGTCGTGAAAACTGTAAATTATAAATGCTCCCCTCAAGTTTTATTAAATATTTTTAATTTTTTAAATAAAATTATTTTTATATAAAAATATAATTCAACCAAAACGAAATGCAATCATTGAGATTATTACTACCACTAATAATAAATATAAAGTAATATATTTTAATCCATTAAATCTTATATTTATTTTTTAGAAATTATCAATTTAAATTTTAAGATTATTAAAAATTTATTTTGTTGTTAATGTTAGTATCTCATGGTATTAATTTAGATGTGCTTAAATTGCTCCGAATATATAAAATTAAAATAACAATAATAATATTTTAAAGAATTAACGTGTTATGGAATACATGCCAAGAGACTGGAGTTTCTTCTTCTTCCTTTTGTTTTTTTTTGGGTCTCATCCTTTCCTGGGAGCACAGAAGAATATGTCTGAAACTTCCTCATTTGACATTGCATCTTTACTGTTAACCCCCACTTCTAAATAGCTTATACTTTCCTATTAGATTATTTGTGTAAGATTATCATTTTTTAGTATAAAAAATATTTAGATATTATTAATATATTTTTTAGTTGAAAAAAATAAATTAAAATTAAGTGAGAGTTAATCTAATGTAATCTGATTAACTTTATATGTTTAAAGACAATTTAAATAATAGTTAAAAATATATTTTGATTAAAAATAAATTTTAAAATATTTTTTTAATATTAAAATGAAAATATATCAGATCAACCTGAGTAAATCTAGATTAAATTGTAAAATCTGTAACCTGAGTCATAAGATCGGGATAAACTCATAAAAAGTAAATAAATTTTTTTAAAAAAATTCAGTTTTCATTCAACCTAACATTGAAAATTGAAATAAAAAAAATCAATTAAAAAACTTTAAAAAACAACTTTACCAAATCTCGAGTAACTTATCAAACTCGTAACTTGGATTGTGTAACTAAAATAACCTTATAAAAACACAATTGAAACAAATTATAAATTAATTTCCAATCAACTTAATGCTCAAGAATGAAAATACTTAAAACAATTAATTTAAAAAAAAATAATAAAAATTAACTCGAGTTAACTAGTTAAATTCTTAACTTAAATATTAGATAATAAGACTGAAGTAACTTTATAAAAAAAAATTAAAAAAATTAAAAAATTTAATTTTAAATCAAGTTAATATAAAAACTCAAAATCAAAGTTATGAAATCAAAATTAAAAAAAATCAATATTAAATAATATTTGTTTTTAAAAGCATTATTTAAGTAAACTGTGTCACGAGAAGTATAATGGCGAGTTCCCCTCGCAATTAGTTTTTGTTAATAAGATACAATCACAAACAACTTTGAAACAATTCAAGTTTATAACTTCAACATGAACGGTCATATTTATGATGTTTTAATGAACGAATGATATTGTTTTTCTTTCCGCAAGAAGTGGCCAACATGTATAGTTATTTCCTCATATATAAGTGTTCTTGAAGCAAAAAAGGAGGAGAAAGAAAAATACAAAAAGCGTCCGTTTCTTCTTTTATCCAAGAAATAGATATGAGACAATTGGTTTTGATTATGTTATAGTACAATTGAAATCAAATCACATATAAAATCAAATTAAATTTGATTTTATATTATAATTTTTATATTTAAAATAAAATACTAAACCATAAAATTAAATTCAATTATACTATTTGAAATATGCGTGGAAATGAATTAACACTCTTAATTATTTTGCCTTTAATTAAAAAAAAAACTTGTTACAAAGACTTATATTTATCTTGCCCTTAATTCTTACATTATTATTATTATTATTATTATTATTTTTAATAAATCTACATCTTGTATTTAGATTTATATTCTTGTTTATCAACTATTTATTATCATCTTTCATCATGGTTTTTTTTCTAGTAAACTTAATAATATGATTTTGATTTTTTAAACCAATTAAAATATATATTATTTTTATGAATGAGTTTTTAAAGATAGGATGTTTTTTTCTTTTAATATATCTTGAGTGAAAATGGTTGAAACATAGTTTTTTGTTGTCCAAAGATTTGAAACAGGAGTAAATTAAAATAAGTTGCCCGAGGATGTCACATTTTCCATTCAAACAATAAAAATATAAAATGAATAAGATTTCAGTCTAATGGTGGGAGGGGCTTGTCCCCTTCCTCCACACTTGGGTTCGAGCCTTATTGTGCACGCCTGTCACCTCCGCGATGTCTTACCTGCTCATTAGGCTTGTAGGATGTTCAGTGGGCCGTGTGGATTAGTCATGATGCTCGTAAGCTGGCCTAGACACCCCATATAAATAAAAAAAAAATCCATGTAAAAAAATAAATAAAATCCATGTATGCGAGTTTATCCTTATGGACCAAGGCGCTCCAAGATTGTATTTGTGGGCCAGGCTCACAAACCCATTCTTTTAGCCCAAGCATGTTTGACCCTTCTTTTTATAATGGCACTCCATTTTTAACACTATATTATTAAATAAAAAAAATTCAGAAAGTAGTACGTGACACGCAATAAAATATTTTCATGTAAATATATTTTTTACTCTTTTTAATAAATATTAAATTTCTCCTCATCTCATATGATAATTACATAAAAATTAATATGAAAATACAAAATTGCCTCTTGGCTCCAGTTTAAATTTTTTTGATTCCAACGGTATTTTGCTTGTTTTACTATATAATTAAAATAAAAAAAATATATCTTCAATTAATTTAATAATAACTAATATATCACGTGAATACATATTAATACTCCCTGTGACTAGAATTAAGTTTCTTTTAGGTGTGAGGTGCAAATCTACTACTTACCAAAAAAAAAAGAGGTGCGAATCTACCATTACATTGTTCCGGTGAATGTGAAACAGTGTATTTGAAAGGGGTCCAGCTAGCCAGATTGTAGGGCCTTTAAGTTGGGCTGGACTTGAAACTCCTCCTATTAATTTAACAAAACAGGCCCATTCCAGCGTGGGGGAGGGGAGGGGGCATCCATGGTTTTCCACCTCATCAAACGATTGGCATTGATGATGCAACATCACATCTAGCGGCTGTAAGTCCCGCCATCGTCAACAGATAAAACGACACGACAAAAAGCAAATCAGATAGATAACATCAAACGATAACACAAAACCGTTGAAAACACAAGAGCTTCTTCACTCCCAGTCACGGAGCTTTTTTAAACGGCCATCATCAAATGGCCTCTCTTACACTCGGCGGCTTCAGCATGACTGTCCGTACAAGACCAATCACAAGAACCAATCACAAACCCTGCAGAATCTCCTGCGTTCAATGGGTATCTTAACTTCTCATTTCCATTTTCAATTCAATGCCTCAATCTCATCTCCAATTTGTTTATAAACCATTCCGCGTTCAATAATCCCTTTATATTTTCTGTTTTTGTTTGATTTTATGCGAAGGAAGGACCCAGAGGGGCTATATGGACCACCACAAACAGGCCATTTGGCTCGACGGGAGATCAATAGAAGGCTCGAGAAAGACGCAGAGTTTCGCGAGGCACTTGAGCAGCAAGCCCGTGAAGAAAAACAGCGTCGCCACTCTCTTCGCCAAGTAATAATTCAATTAATTAATCATTTTTATTGTAAATATTCGTTATTATTATTTTGTCTTTTGTGATTTTTGTGGTGTGCGTGAACGTTGGATTAGTCTAGGGTGATACCGGACACTCCAGAAAAGCTGATAGAGTACTTTCTTGATACTGAAGCTCAGGAGATTGAGTTTGAGATTGCTAGACTGAGGCCAAGGTTAGTCCTTTTAAGTTTTAAGCTCTGATGCACTATTTGTTTATTGTACGGATAATGTTGTGAGTTGTCACTATAGGCAATATGTTTGAGATTTCGCCTCTTCCAATGAACTAGTTCTCCGGTGGCTAAGCTATTTTTCTTGAAACTTATTCTTTTTTATAAAAAAAACCACTGATATGGTCCCGCCCTGTTTTGATATGGACTTTCTCAAGTATTACGTTCCCAGTGTAAACAAAGTTAGTTTCAAACTCTAGTTCTGAAGGAGGAAATAGCTTTTTCTTGAATTGTCCTTCTTTTCCATCAATTGCTTCATTGCTATGATAGCTCGTAGCTGCCTTTTAGTTGTCCCAATTCACTCTCTTGCACAGAGTAAAGGAAGAATGTTAAGTAATATGCATCATGAGAAGTTCCACTTTAGGGTCATACTCATTATAGCATAAGAATGGGGTTTTATTTTTATTCACTGACCTCAAATCTTGCCTTTAATCAATGGCTGTGGAATTTGCAGATTGAACGAGGAATTTTTCTCGCAGCTACAATTTGAACTGGGGCAGCTTCGTTTTGCTGTTTCAAAAACTGAGGTTCACTCAAGAGTTATACGTGAAAGTTGAACCCCTTTTCCATAACCATATCAAACCTATTTATGGAAATGTTGGTGATTGTTGTAGGAGATGGAAGACAGATTGATTGAGTTGGAAGCACTACAGAAAGCTCTGAAGGAAGGAACAGGTTTGTAGTCTCTGCAGACTTGCTTAGAAGAATTAACCTTTTCCAGCTTACTGGAAACTGATGGAACTGTGTCCCTCGTCCTGTTATAGAAGCCTACGATAAAATGCAAGGTGAACTTGTAAAAGCAAAGAAAAGCCTGACAAAAATATTGACATCAAAGGATGCAAAAGCCACTGTAAGCACTACCCTTTTCACTCATCAATCTTTTAAATCAAACACTTTACTATTCTTTTGCCTTGTTAATTATGTTAATTAGGTTGATTTTGCATCTTTGGTTTCCATGCCAGTTGCTGGAAATGGTTGAGCAGAATGAACTTAACAGATCATTGTTAACGCTTCTTGATGAAAACATAGCAAGCGCGAACCAAGGTAAACAGGTAAGAGCTGGAGACTAAATTTTCTTCTCAACCTGTTTTGCAATCTCTCTCTTTTCAGAGTTGCCTTTGGGGTCGAGGAACACAAAAAAAATCATATTGATATGAATGTGGCACAATCAGTATATAGGACGGGGATATATTGGAGCAGATTTCTTCTAAGAGCTACTATGACCAAACATACGAGACAAATTATGAATTTATAAATGCGTTTCCACTTTAGGTGCCCTCTAGGGGTTTCTTTATAAACCTGACATTCTAATGGAGTGGGTGTCTCACTCTCCATTTTGTAACACTGCTTGCATGTTTTCCGGATAAAATTTCAATCATTTTTATCAGTATATCCACTCATTCAACATTGATGAACATTTCCAGTCAACTTTTCCTTTTAAGAAGAAAAAGGAACAAAAGTCCTAAACTTAATGATTAATGATTTGCTAGTTAGATTGAACTCTTAAATGATTTGTATTGTGCAGAAAGAAGCAGCAGCTTTCATGGAAAAGCTGCGTGCAGCCGTTCTCAAGTACATGACGGTTTAGCACGGAGGTGATGAATAATGGTACCTTTCAACTATGATGTATTTTTTATAATGAATTTGGCTTGAAAATGTATTTGGCTTATGAGTATTAGCGAGACCAATCTTGTATTTAAATGAAAGCATTTGATTGAATGTATAAAGTTATGCTTCGATTAAAACTTTTTACATAAATTGACTTGTAGTTCCTACACCAGACTGAAACGGTACTGAAATTGGAATTCTTACACAGCTAAAAGCTTCTATAACATGAGATTGGTGGGCTTTGCAAGGGCTACATTTCAAATCTTGTCCAAAACACCATAAAATGTGAACTGTATCTCAATCACCTTCCTTCTAAACATCATAAAAGTTTCCTTCATTGTATTGAAGCCAAATGTTGTTCGAGTAGTATAGTCTTATGAAAATGTATATTATTATAAGCACTTATAATAAAGTAAGTTCTATGCAATACATTATGTTTTGGACCTTTCGTGTCTCTATAATGGGCTGAATAGTTGCAGTAGAGGTTGTCTAGTGAAAATAATTCTGATTGTGGAAAAGGATGAAGCCTTGCTACTGTAACCAAGCGAGCTCCAATCCAGTTATCACTGTCCATAACTTTGCTTTAACCGAGGAGCACATTCCAGGATTCATTGCAGAGCCCTTAATCCAAGTTCCCATGTCATCTGGAGAATGAAGGTTGATTTGTTAGTTTTCTTTCGGTGCTTTGGAATTGAGGTTTATTTCCCTTTGGAGAGTTTGGAGAGTTAAACCCGCAACCCCTCCTCAAAGGGGGGTTGTTGCCACCAGTCGAGCTAGAGCCTCATTGATCAAATAGATGTAGTTACCATACTTTGTTCATTTTGGGAGGCAAGGCGACATAGACACGCGCTCTAGAGATTAATATCTTCATTAGCATGATGGGCTGGAGTATTCGAAGGGAAAGAAAAGCAATTGAAGCTTTCAATTCTATGCAACTGAATAGTAGAAAAGGAGGGCAGTATTAAAGAATGAAAATAACAAAAGGTACCCAAAAAAAAAAAAAAAACAAGAGAACGAGCGAGCATATGCACGTGACACCCTTTTAGTTAATCCTATGGCAGATATATACCACCTTTAGAACTCTTTATAACAATCCCATGCTTTCATTCAGTTCATTGAAATCATTTCATCTATCTTCTTCAAAGACATGGCAAGACGAGTCCTTTCTCTACTACCGCTCTCCTTTACCCTCTTCGTGTTTAGCACGGCAGGGTCTGCCTCCAGCCCCACAGACTTCATCAATGCCTCATGCAAGGCCACTCCCTATCCTGAGTTATGTGTTTAGTGCTCGCCAAGTTATGCTAGTGTCATTCAACGAAATAACCGCCTTATCTGTGAGTCCAGCCAGAGCTATGTCAGCTAGCTGAAGCATTTTTGACCAAGATGACTAAAGTTAAGGGGGCTTAAGCCTAGAGAATACCAATCGGGGAAGGACTGCATAGAAAACATGGGTGATAGTGCGGATCGACCAAGCCAGTCAGTCAGGGAGATTGGTCATATGGGTGGAGCTGTTGGTCAAGACTTTGTGTGGCATTTTGAGTAATGTGCAGACTTGGGTTAGTGCAGCACTTACTGATGAGAACACTTGCCTTGATGGGTTTTCTAGCCATCTAATGGATGGAAATGTGAAGGCTGCCGTTAAGCTCCGGATCACCAATGTTGCTTAGGTCACTAGCAATGCGCGTGCATTGGTCAATCATTTTGCATCTAGATACCGTGCCAAAAATTCTTAGATTTCGTCGAGAAGGTTCTTGTCATGTGTGATCATCATGAGGTGTTACAAGTAAGGTTATACGTGTTGCCGAGTTTTGTGTTTGAGCTTGCATCTTCTATGTAAATGGAAGATAAATGGCATTAAGTTTCTGGTAAGCTCCTGTTAATGTTGTGTGATACCGTTGTTCTGTTTCCTGTAAAAATAGTACCAGGCAACACTTCACCATCTATCTATTTCGTGGCCCATGTAACTGTAACTTTTCTCTAATCCTTTGCTGAAGTGAAGCTGCCTGTTCATTAGGAAAATAGGTGAAAAAACCAACCTGCTTGAATTTGCTTTCTGAAACCACCTAATCGCTAGTTTTTTTCGTCTTCAAATAATATTCATCATTACTGGGCATGACTTAAGATTTACGACACTTTGAGGACGCTATCTTAGAAAATTAGAACATACAAACAAAAATATAACGAGATTTTAGATTATGGTGAATTTTATAAACAAAATAACTCATTACAGTATTTATATGAAATATCAACAAAAATATTTTTTCATTATATATAATTCAAATTACAGTAAAAAAATAAATAATTAAAAAAGGTTAAAAGATGCAATGACATATCATTTATGCAAAAAGAATCACTAATGAAATTAACCAATTAATGAAATATATACATAAATTTATCGATAATATTTAATATATGATTTGACAGATAACTCCTCTCTCCCCCTCTCTCATTTCTTCTTTTTCCTCTGTTTTTTCTGCAAATAACAACAACCCTTTTATTTTATAACAAACAATACTCTCGTCACTATAAATTTAGCCATGCCAACATTTAATTAGTAGCATTCTTGTTTTGATTCAATTTTTTTAGGATTATCCATATCAAATAAGCAAAATTATCTCTTTTTTTTTTAATTTTAACTCCTTTTTAAAAATATTAAATATGTGTAATATCTAAATAATATAGATAATATGTGTAATATCTTTTTTTAGGATTCTCCATATCAAATAAGAAAAATCAGTTAAAATTTTCCAAATCCTGAATTAAGAATATTAAATATGTGTAATTCAAACTTAATGAAAATAAGGTGAATGACACGTCATTTATTAGCTTGTATCTTTATTTTGATAGTTACGAGTGATTGTGTTGGCAACTTTAAATGCATGAATATGGAGTTACAAAGCTTCAAATTGATCAAGCTTGGATCCAAACGAAATGCGTGCACCTCTTCTACTAATTTCAGGTGGTTTTAGATAACGATAACATCATAATTACTCCAACGAGGCCTCGAAAGTGGGCAACTCAACCAGTTTTAATAGTGCAACTATCATGTAAAAAATAATTTGATTTTCGTGTGTTTACACATAAAGGCTCCTTAATGGATTCTTATCAATGGTTTAAAATACTTTCTTTAAGATTAAGAGGTCAGAATGGATTCAATATCTTCTAAAACCTTATAGATACCCCCTTGACATCAAGAAAAAAGGTTGAAAAAAAGGGAAAGAAAAATGAAAAACAAGAAGAAAAACAATAGAAATATCAATAAAAAACATAAATGTAAAGATCTGAAAACCTAAAAAAAAGTTTTTTGTTACTTTACAAGTTTGTGAGAGGCAAAAGTTTCCAAAGGAAAGCCATAAGAGAATAATTGTTCTAGGTATAAATTGTTGACCTAAAAGTAGGTTATTTGTGTACTTTTTTTTTATATATATTTTATTTACAAGTATAGAAAAAAGGTTTGAAATGTTTAATAAATAATATTGCATTCACCTCTTTGTTGTTGTTGTACTCTCATGGCAAGAGGGCAAAGTTGCGGCGACAATTAAGTTTGTCTGTATATTCTAAAGAGTTCAAAAATAATTACTACAAATATAATTGTGCTATTGTTTATTCATTGACAATTTAATTATGTAGGTAATATTAAAAAATCATTAATAAAATTATATATAATATTTTTATCAACAAAATATTCCATAGATAAATTTAAAAAATTTAATAGTGATTACTATTCGGATGCAATGTAAAAATAAGTCATTTAAAATGTTATGCACTATTAATCTTGAAAAGTGAAACCCTACCTAAAATCTTTCTATCTTACCTGTAATATAAGAATTGCTAGATATTTTTTTTTATTTGATTGGGAATCGTTTCAACCTAAATCTTTGTATTGTCGTTGATAATTATTAATTATAACTAAAAGGCATTAACCTTCTACAGTGATTACATAGTATAGTACATGGTAAAAAAGTTGATGTTTTTAGTTTTTTATATCTTTCACTATGAACTGTACTATACAATCTATAGTGAAAAGACTGATGTTTTTTAATTAATTTTTTTATTTAATTTAGTTTGTTACTATTAAATATTTTTTTATTTAGTTATCATACTTTCTTTACAAGAATCTCAGGTTTGGCGAGTTATCTTAGTTTGATAGGTTAACTCAATTAATTCAGATTTTTTTCATTTTTTTCATTAGTTTTTTTCTTTTTAATTAAATTTTTTAATTTAGTTCATTAATATTAAATTTTTTTCTATTTAGTTATCGCACTCTCATAACATGAATCTCAGGTTTGATGGGTTAACTTAATTGATTCAATTTTTTTTCTTGATTAGTTTTTTCCTTTGAATTTTATCTTTTAATATTGTAACTATAACTAAAAGAGATCAACTTTTTACTATGGATTGCACTGTGCAAATCCATAGTAAAATACATATGCCTTTTAGTTATAGGTTTTTTGTTTTGTTGTTTTAATTTTTTTTAATTTAGTTTATTAATATATATTTTTTTCCATTTAGTTATTACACTCTCATGACATGAATTTCATGTTTGATGAATTAACCTAGTTTAGCAGGTTAATCTAGTTGATTCATATTTTTTTCTTTTTCTTAATTAGTTTTTTCTTTTGATTTGATCTTTTAATAACATTTGATTGGTAATTAAACTTCATCATTTGTTTTTTTTTTTTCATTTAATATATTCGTTGGATTATAGCTTTGTTTTGTTTTTTTTTCCTTTTCAAATAATCTTTTTGTTTAATTTTATTATTTAATATTAATTTTATTTAATTTAATTATCATACTTTCATGACACTACTTTATATCTAGGCCCACATCCAAGACTCTTGGCTCTAGTGTTGTGGCCAAATCTAAGGCTTTTGGCTCTGGTATTGCAGCCAAGTCAACTTAAACTTGAGTAATGTAAGTTTAATATTATTATTTGTATTAAAAATATTATTATTTTTATTATAATGAATATTTCTAATATAATAATTAATAAATTTGAAAAAAATATTATTATATATAGTTTTTTTATTTTTAATTAATATTTTTCTTATTAATTTAGTTTGTTAATATTAATTTTTTTATTTAATTATCACACTCTCATGATATGTATTCTAGGTTTGATGGGTTAACCTGGTTTAACGAGTTAAATTAGTTGATCTATATTTTTTTCTTTCAATTTCATATTTTAATATCGATTCGATTAAGAATTAAACTTTATGATTTGTTTTGTTTATTTTTTATTAGATTATTATGATCTCATAAGGACATTTTATTGTACCCCTTCTCGTAAAGCACTATTCATTAGAATGGTACTTTGCTTTGCTGTTTTTTTCTTTTTAATTCATATTTTTTGTTTAATTTTATTCTGTAATATTAAATTTTTTTTATTTAATTATTATATTTTTATGATACAACTTTGCAGCTATATCTATTTTCATGTAAGTTTAATATTATTAATAATATTATAAATATCACTTTTGATGAGATATTATAGCTAAATCTAAAAATTTTAGATATAATTTTGTAAAAATTCTTGATAATTTTAAATTTTAATTTTTTTAAATATTTTTTATATAAAAAATTAAACTATAACGTAGCACGGGCTACGTAACTTATATTTATATTGCCTTATTCTTTTTTTTTTTTTTTCGGGGGGAAGTGCGTTGATTGATGATAGTACGATAACGTCTTTCTAATCACTGAAACGACAATTGGCCGACATTGTGGTCATGCACGAGGAGAAAGAGGCTGCAGTCCGACCATAAGCCGTGGTCAAGATAAACGAAACAAAGCTAAAGCTAAAGATGATTACTGATTTGATTATAAATAATACTAGTTTACTTTTGACAACTTTGGATTTATCTTGGCAGAAGGCGACCAAATCCGGTTCTGGTTGATTTTTCACACCACTAAATGCAATCTAAAGCGTTAAAAGTAGGGCACATCACACCACTAAATGCTTATCTTCCTAAGTTATCCATGCAAATTTTATATGAAGGTGACGATGGTAAAGGAGGGTATAGCCACGCCCCTGTTCCAGTGAAGTCCTCAGTTAAGGTAATGATGCTGAAGACCAACATATAAAGCAGAGACTTATTCAAATAATATAAATTATAATTTTAAATCTTAAATATTTTATCTAAAAATTTAAATTTTCAAATTAAAATAATTTTTTTAGTAAGATATAAATTTTTTAGTAACCAAGTAGTTACAAGTTTAAATACCATCATTTTATTTTATTTAATAAAAATTAAGTAGTGTGAACTTTTACAAGTTTTAAGCTTAAATAATTTTTATTTAAAAAGATATATTAAAGAAAAATATAAATTAAAATTTAAAAATTTTATTTAAGTGATTAAGTTTTTGAATAGAGATAATTATTATACATACTCAAAATTTATGCAAAATCTGTTACCTCAAAGTTACATAAGCTTATTCTCTTGATGTTTCCAAATTTGCTGAGACTTTCAAGTAGTCTAAAGCATTTTAAGCTCTGGAATCTTTACGACTTCCTACAATAAATTCCCTTTTGTTGAGGAGGGATGGAGACTTCACATGAGACCATGAGGTTGGTATATTACATTTATCTCAGAATGGTGGGAAGCCAAAATCAATCTCCATGAAAGCTGGCACACGATAAGAGAAGAGGTTTCCGTGTCCCCACAAAGTGATGTATGATCACGCGAGGCTCAACTGCCCAGGAGGAGGGAGAGCAAAATGGAATGGGCAAGAACTAGGTGCGGCCATATGGAGCTAATGTGAAGTTAAATCAAGGATTGTAACAATGGTCCCGCGTAGTGAAGAGACGTTTAGTTTCATAGTAGTATCATGATGCAGATAGAAAAAGGAATGAAAGTATGTTAACACGTCGCTATGGGGCCGCCGAACCTAGATTGCTTTCGATATTAAAATTTTATGCAGGTTATTAAATATATGGTTACATTTGATTAAAAACTCGATTTGAAACAAGGTATTTTGTCGAGAAACCAGGATTGGGTTTGGATTTTAAATGCCTCGTGGCTTGAGTTTTCAGCAGCTCACAATTGGTAAGTAGCAGTAGGCTAGGAGCTGCATGTATCTTCTGACAGAAAAGACATTAGGCAGTAGCAGAACTAGCTTATGTCTAAATATTGATGATCTTACAATATCGGTGGTATTGCAGGAGCTAGCTGGACGGGCCTGTTCATGTTAAATTTCTCTTATACATAACCAACGTAATAAATATATGGCTTCGACATTGTCAGTGTCTTCCCCCATTTTCCCCTCGGATTCAAAGTGTTTTGCTGCCCGATCACGTTCAGCACCATCCGTAGCTAGTGTCTCTCTTTTTTTTTCTTTGCAGAAGCGTGAGGGTTTTCTACCGAATTGCAAAAGATAGAGTCCCAATTGCCAAATTTGGAGGCATATTTGCAGTAACACCTTGGCGTTAATGAACAATGCAATCCATTTTATTTTAGAAGAAGACAAAGTAAAATTACCCTGATTTTTAAACGAAGCATTTCATCATTGGTTTCGAGCCAGCAAACTAAGGCCCATCCAACCACCTTCCAATCAATCAATCAATCAATCATAATTGGCAATTTTATCACACATCTCACAATTTCTTTGATGTTTCCTCGTCCTTGATATCTGCATTTTTCTGGCCTCAGGTAACACCTTACCCGGTTCAAATTTTAATTTCATAATCCCTGGAAAAGACAGAGGCTGCGGCAGTTTTCAAGTAAAGACATACAGCGTTGCATGATTGGATTAACAGGTTGTTGGGATGTTTTTTAAAGTATTTTTTTAATATATTAAAAGAATATTTTTTTAATATTTTAATATTTATTTTTAATATTAATATATTAAAATAATCTAAAAATAAAATAAATAACTTAAAATAAAAAAATAATTTTTTTAAAAATATTTTTAAAACATGAAAATAAATAGATATGCAATCATGTTGATGTAATACTTGTCCTTTTCTTTTTATCAGAAGTGATAAGTTTCTATACACAGTTTGGTTGGTTCAAGAACTTTTGGTTTGAGATAGGATTTTCAGTGAAAACGATAATATTGGCTAGGAATCTTCGACTGTGACCAAGGGCTAGAAAACTACCACGACCTGAAGATTTAGAAATATATGATTACGCAGAGTATCTTGCCCAGCGATGGAAGTAGTTTGTTTTTTTTACTGCACTTTATGGACATGTCTGTTATTTTTATGGTATCTTATATATTTATTGGATTTACAAAATATTTATTAGACCATAAAATTAGTTATGTTATGCACAAGTTAACCTAAATATCTATATAAATTAAAAAAAAATATATATGATTACAGGCACAGATACCTTTGGAAAAGGTAAACGTTGATTAACTCAGGTGTCTTCTTAATTAATCACGAGTCAACTTCAACAAAGATTTAATCCTATTTTAGTCTGACATTTATGAAAACTAAGTTGGCAAACGGCATTATAAAAACTCTGATCAAAGATAAGTCAAACTCTTAAAATGGTCACAGCCTACGGTAGAGATTATACGACTGCCCCATTCAGTGATAAAAAAAAAGTGGTTATGATGGTGGGTTTTTTTTTTAATTGAAAATAGCTTTTTTCAAAAACAAAAAATAAAAAACAAATATAATTTGGATATATTTTTTCTCTCTAAAAAATTTATAACTTTTTTAAATAAGTTAAAAACTAAACTTTATAAGATAGAAAAATCATAAACCTAGAATAAAAAGAAAAAATAAAAAATATCCAAATTTAACATAAAATCAAGAAAATAATAAAATTGATACAAGTAATATGTCTGGAGCGTAATTTGAGGGTTTATTTTGGAGCTGAACTAGTTGAAAGAAACCAAGTTTTTTTTTATAAAACTAGGCCTATAAAATTATTAGAAAAAATTTAAAATTAATTTAATTATTAAATCTAAATTTATAATTTTTTTATACTAAGTTAGCTTGATATGATTAGATTTTTTTTATAATTTAGTTCTGCTTTTACTAGGCTTTATGCACGATGCATTAATTGTTGTGTTGTTACTGCAAATTATTTTTTTAACATGTGTTACTTTTTTATTTTTTGAATAGTGTGAAAATAATATATGATTTTAGATGTGAGATTTTTAAACTTTTCTCTTTCTTTTTCTCTTGCTTTTCACATGTAGGTCCGTTTATCTTTATGGGCACATCGTGTTTCTTTAAAAAGTTGATTTTTTTTTGCTATAATTTTTCTTTTTCTTTTTTGTCTTACTTTTGACATGTAGGTCCCGTTTATTTTTGTGGGCATGTCATGTTTTTTAATAAAGTTGAATTTTTTGTATTAAATTTTTTAGTATTTTTAAATTATTTTATTGTGTTAATATTAAAAATAAATTTAAAAAAATAAAAAAAATATTATTTTAATATATTCCCAAGTAAAAAAAATATTTTAAAAATAACCTATATAACATAAATAAACAAAGATTTCCTGATCTAAATATAATTTCTGATTTCGAGGAAAAGCAATGACATAACCTGTGAGTATTTGAAAATATGATAAAAATTATTTTTAAAAATATTTTTTGTTTAAAAATATATTAAAATAATATATTTTTTATTTTTTAAAATTTATTTTTTATTTTGGTATGTCTAAACAATATAAAAATATTAAAAAATTAATAAAAAACAGATTGAACTTAGTATCAATATCAATGTCAATGTCAAACGGGCACCACTTAAGGAAAGGTTTATACGCAATTTCCTAAGCCTTTCTAACGAATATCTTCATCATAGCATTCATCCTTCAAATCAGGTGCGTCCTTGAGCCTTTATATTATTCGGGATCCTTTTCTCTTCCTTCGCATATTCAACAAAGTTACATTAGTTTGCGAAATAGAGAGAAATGGAAACTTCTTTTTTGGGCCTTGCTCTGGCAGCTACTCTCATTCTCCAATTCTCTACCCCTATAAACTCATCATTCTCAGCCACTACATCTTTACCTTCAAGAAACACATATATAGAATATATTAAAACTTCTTGTTATAACTCCACATTCTATCCTAAATTATGCTACCATACCCTTGTAATCTATGCTAGCACAATCAAAACCAGCCCTAAACTACTAGCTAAAACTGCCCTTAATGTGAGCCTTATAAACACCAACTCGGCATCAAGGCTGATGATAAGGGTGTCCAAAATTCCTGGTCTAGAGCCTAGAGTGGTTGCAGCCACGTTAGATTGTTTAGAGGAGGTTGGGGACTCAGTGTATGAGCTGCAAAGGTCCATGGAAGAGATTGGTCATGCTGGCGGGTCAGATTTTTCAAAGGCAATGAGTGATGTAGAAACATGGGTTAGTGCAGCATTAACAGATGATGATACCTGCTTGGATGGATTTGCTGAAGAGGTCGTGAATAAAAAAGTGACGGCCATTGTTAAGAGACACATACAAAGAATTGCACGTTTGACCAGTAATGCTTTGGCTCTTGTCAATAGATATGCTTCAACTCAAGCCAACTTACCCTAATTAAGTCCTTATTTTATCTCCCTCCAGTGGAACCAAGCTGTCAAAGCTCATGCATATAGGCATTTTGAGCCTGAATTACCCCTGTCTCCTGCAGTTTCTGAAGATACTATCTTGTTTTCAATAAAAAAACTTGGTCACTATGGTTGTGGATTAGATATTCTATGAAACAGTTCTTTGAGGTTCAATTGCCCCAAAGTCAAATTGGGTTGGGTTTCTTGAACTAAGACTCTAGTTTCTTTCGTGGCCTCTGGTATGAAATCAGCAAGCACGTTATTGGATGCTACAGTGTGTTTAGGGACTATTGATTGTACTGTGAATTACCTGCAATGTGCTGTTATCAACAATATGCTTTGGCGTAAATTTAATACAATATGCACTAATGTCTTCCCCTTTGGCATAGCGATTGTAATGTCTTTGTTTGGAAATTTAATGTCTTGCTGGCCATTTCTTCACTGAATTCTGCGAAAGAAAAGAAGAGAAAAAACACACTTGATTCCGGAAAGTTTGAGAATCATGTGGTCCAAGAACTACTAAAAAAGTTTCCAAGCTAACTAAAGTTTGAGCTGATTAAATTGATAATTTAAATTATATCTCAAATCTAATATTATTTATTAAATCATAATTGATTTTGATTAAACTTGAAGAAAAAAAATCATTGACATAAAAAAGAGGGTGGACTAATATAAAAAATAATGGAAGGATCTCATTCAAATATAAATTTTAAAATAAATTTTTATTTTATTTAAATGAATTAAAAAAATTACAATCCAAGGCCTTAAGAAATGGTGGTTCAGGAGAGGGAGTGATGTGGGACCATTATGAATTTTAAAAAAACTAAATAAATTAAATGATATTTTATCAAACAACATTCACAAATAATTTTACAACCAAATAACTTTTTATAAGAAAATCATGAAAAATTGTACAAAAGAGATTTTTATAACATAATAAAAAAAGGCTATGATCTCATAAAAAAATCATGATGGCAAAGTATGATGAATTCAGGTTTTCATCTATGATGTTATTATTATGGTTTTGTTGATAAATTATGTATTTTGATTAACCTCATGATATTAATAAATTAAGCTTGTATAATGTTGTATTTTCTGACATAATATCTAGTAATATTAGAATATTATATTTTTATAGTGGTATTATTGTCAGTATCGAAAACGACGTCACTTATAATAGAGGAAGTCATGAGTTCCTAACTACATTATATATGTTTTTTAACAAGATATATAGAATGTTATGTGATCAACTTGACTATAATATACTTTAAATAAATGTTGAAATTACTTTAGAAAATTTTCAATTAAGGTTAGTTGAACTTGTGATATTGGTGTACATTTGTAGTGATGGAAGTGTAAATTCAATGTTTGCATATGAGAGCATTAATGAGATTGATATTTTATAGTTCTACTTAAATAGTAAACCTCGACGAGGAAACTCTACTCTTCTAGTAACTCAAAAGACCATACATGCATCACAGGCAACTTATCCATCTAGATTAGGTGGTAATGCAAGAAGATAAATGTCAGCGTAATTTTTTTTTGTAATATGGAATCTCAATTGGGTATGACATTGTCTCTTCATATTACTATATAGAATCCAAACCAAGTAACGATAAATATGATTGTCACATTAATAGAGTTGAGGTTGAGGAGGAAGATGAGGATGCTAATTTGGTTGAGCCTATAAATAAATACATGACAAACTATGCTCCTGAATTTAAGGTTGTGAGTGGGCATGACCAATACATATGGAATGAATGAGTATACGATAATTTAGTCTATCTCAAAGCATATTAAATTATATTGATACTGTTAATGAGATGTATGATATTAGTCATCAAGGTAAGTATAAGGAGAATTTGTTGTCATTCACCTTACCTATATCTTTAAGATGCTAGAAGGGATCGTATATTTCAATAGTAACACGTGTCGATTGGTGCAAATATCTACATGAGATGGTATTTAACTATTACACAACGTTTTATTACACTTATCTAGTCGTGTTTTCTAAGACATCAATGCAATTCGATGCATTATATGCTCCAATATTGCAGACATAATTGATTGGTAAGTAATTTATTTTTACATGTAATATTTATTAAATATTGTTAATGTTATTATAGATGACGAGTACTAATTATTTTTTAATGCATGTATACAGATTCATTACTTAGTACAGGAAGTTTAGAAAGCAGCAATGACCATCTATGAAGGCGTCAATGAAATGAGATGTATTATAGCCAATACCATGTTTAATTTGTGTTGTGATGGACTTCAAAAGGTTAGGGAGATTTAACGTCTTGAATTAACATTAGCAGAAAATTAAGTTGCTTATCGTGGGAGTGTTAGGGTTGTTGGTCCATCCACAAGCTTCGTAGACTTGTCTATGAGCTTGAGTGACATTGGTGTTGATCCTTACATGGATGTTATAGACTTGTACTCGAGTTGGACGAATTGTGTTGGTAATGCAGGTTCTTTTACGAGCATTCTAGACCCATCCACAAGTAGGGGTGATATTGATCCCGACACCTATAGGAATGTTACACACTAGTCCTCTAGTTAGGCAAGTTAGGGTGGTGCCCCAGGACTTTCCACAAGCTAGGATGATTATTAATTATAGTTATATTATATGTCATGAAAATTATGGATAGATGATAGGATATAATTTTAATAAAATATTATGATATGTTAATAATTGTATTTAACTGTGTTAGTTAGGATTGAATCGTGCCCACCTAGATGTGTTACTTATGTGTTACGAATTGTGATTTGGAACAGAAAATTTATATATGAATTGCTGTAAATTATGGTTTTGTAGGCAAGAAGTTGGCTTAAGAAAGCGAGTCAGAATTGTCATCTGCAGCTTACAATTGTATGACCAGTAAAAACATCTTAAATCCCTAAATATTTTTAGAGCTGTGTTCCTTTATCAGTCTTTCAAAGTACACAAAGAACTCCAATTCTAATTCCAAAGAACAGCAGTTCCTTTTCCCTTTAATTTATTCTGCACGTGTGAACGAGCTTCACATTAGAACTTGTAAATGATGCCCTAAAAACATCCGTCACGGATCTGAGGCTTCCTCCCCAATTCGAAGATAGAAAAGGATAAATGAAGAATCTCCATGCCTAGGAACGGCCTAAAAACGGCATCCTCTCTGTTTGAATAGCGGTAGGGGTAGAGCGGAGAATTCCTGCAGTTACGGAGGAGACCGGGACAAGCACAACAATCATTTCAAAGTGGGAGAGCGGTCTTTCGATCCCCATAGGACTGGTCCTTCACAGGCGAAAGTAGTCAAGTCGGCCACAGCAGATGTACTTTGGTGGTAGTTGAATCAATTTCAAAGTGGCTAAGCCTAGAAAATCCTTTCAGACTATTTAATGAAGGGCAAGCACAGGTGTCCGCCGCACGCAAGCAAATATATGAAAATCAAAGACCTCAGAAACTACTTTTCCAACTTAATTTTTACCGTCTGTCCCACTCAAATTCACATTTGAAATTACAATTCACTAGTTAAAAAGTAAAGACAAAACCAAAAAGGGTACATGTTGATGTAACTGTTTTTTTTTTTTCCATAAAAAATCTATCTCATCTGGACGATCCCAGCATGGACAAGCTTCTGAATCTTGCTCATCACAATCGGGTTCTTCATGTGTTCCTGAGCCGCCTTAGGGTTCTCTTGGAAGTCAACCAACACCTGTAAATTGGGACAAAATGTATTATTACCAAGCACAAGTGCAGCCATCTTGGATTTTGCCAGGAAAGGGTGAATATGGCAGTTTAGATCCTTACCTGTCTCATGACAGGATCTGAGAGGATGTTTTGAATTTCTGGGTCCTGCATTGCCTTGGCCTGGCGAGAGGGAAGGCACAAACTCAAGACCATGATCCAGATAACACTAACTTTCTGAGAATGAACAGCAGTCAGAAAAGCAATCTTACCTGTCTCTCCTTCAGTTCCTCAGGGGTTAGGTCACCACGACTGGCCTTATTGAGCTGCTCCACACATCTGTAAAATATATGTGAGCTTAATCAAGACTCTCCCTACTACGGGTACACTTAAATGTAAGCAAATCTAGATGTAGATGAACATAAATACCTTCTGACACCATCTAGCAAGTCCTGGTTATGGGGGTCATGTTTCAGACCCTCCTGATAAGTTTCCAAAGCTTTATCATACTCTTTCATAAAGAATTGAACAGCACCTTTTCTTGTATAACCCTTTGAAAAAGTTGGATCAAGTTCAATGCACTTCTCTGCATCCTTCAATCCCTCAGGCAGAGCTCCTAGCTTAGTGTAGCATGCAGCTCTGTTACTATATGCCTGAAAATAGCAACCAGCCATGAATTAGAGTTGAACAGCTGAAACTTGTCGCCTAAATAAGAAAATGCTTGG
Source organism: Populus euphratica (assembly GCF_000495115.2). Lineage (NCBI taxonomy): Eukaryota > Viridiplantae > Streptophyta > Magnoliopsida > Malpighiales > Salicaceae > Populus > Populus euphratica. Next base: position 151,841 of record NW_011499851.1, read on the forward strand.
ATGGCTATTATTACCTTGGGATCTTTAGGATTCCTTCTCAAAGATTCTGTGTAGTGCTTCACAGCCTCTGGATACTTTTGCTGCTTGAAATATTCATTGCCTGCAGAAAATGCATACCAACACAATACGCATATATGTGAGGAAATGTATTAATTAAGTGCCATTCAAAGGAATGACCAGCAACTGAATATTAATAAAGAATGGCTACCTTTCTCACGCTCTTCCTCAGCCAATTTTGGATCAAAGTATTCTTGTTGCTCAAGATCCTTCTTTGCTTTCTCTGCGTCGTTTAGTTTCTTCAATGTGTCAGGATTGCGATGCTCTGTAAGGGCCTTCTGGAAGGTCTCAATTGCTCGTTCATAGTCCTCCGAGCATCTTGCCATTTTTGCCAAGGCAGTTCCTTTCCTTGTCAATGCTCTTGCTATCATCTTAAAATCTGATCTAAGCTCTCTGCCCCTTTCAACAGCTTTGTCACAATCTTTAATACATTTGGCATTCTGGAAATTACAGTAATTGGATCAGAGAGAGGGTAAAGGTGAAGTCAAATAGTAACAAATGCTGCTAAATGCTACTACTGTGTTCAGTGGAAAACCATGCACAGTGATGCGAAAACAATAAAGGAAGCAAAACTTGTGTCTTTTTGTAGACAAGGGTATTGCTGGAAAATTGGAAACTTTGTCTAGGTTTATGTTTTATTTTCTATTTAGTATTTTATTAGTCCAAAGGAGTAACCAGCTTTATTAGGTTTTTCATATTCTAGATTTTTAATAAGTAACTAGCTTTATTAGGTTTTTACCTATTCTACAGACTTAGTCAGATTCAGAACAGTCTTCAAAGCAGTCCTGCATCAGTTGGTATCAAAGCTTCAAGATTCTGAAATTTTGTTTCATTCTTCTTCAACCATGATCACCGTCACTGAATTGAATTCAAAACTCAAAATCTTCAGGCACAATTTGGAAAAAAGACTAAAATCTACGGAGACTAGGTAGAATTCAATGGAAACATCTATTACTGCCAGGTTCAATAAGGAGCAAGCAGCATTAGATAGGCTGATAAAGGCTATCCTAAACAACTATTTTGTTGAAACAGCCACTCTCATAGCATGTGTTTTTGTTGATCAGAAACTGGGATTGTTTTCCAAAAGGAAGATTCAACAAGAAACCAAGGAATTTCAGATTGACAATGATGCAGAGAGTAAAAGAGATGAAAAAGAATTCTCTAATCAAGCTCTTACAAAGCCTAAAGAGCTATATGTAACACTTGATGGAGCTCAAGCAGAGAAAGAACATGTTGAGCACAACACTAATGAACGCAAGGAAAGCAAGGAGAAAGTGGTATTAGCAACACAATTGGACTTCACTATTCCTGATTTTGATAGTGAAATTGGTTAAAAAAATCATATAATCATCACTGCCACCAACTAAGAAGAATTTTTGGTTCCTATTTGAAAGGCTTTGCATCAAGGTAAGGATCCGAGCTTTCTCCAAACAGGGGAGAATGATGTGGACACCATAGGATACAAAACTTGTCTTTTTGTAAGCACGGGGATTTCTGTAACTGCTGGAAAATCAGGAATCTAGGTTTTAATTTCTATTTAGTATTTTATTTATCCCAAGGGATAACTAGCTTTATTAGGTTTTTCCTATTCTACATAGACTTCGTATTTTATTATTTAGGAATCTAAGTCCTCAATGTATTAGGACTACTAGAACTCTATAAATACGCATATAGAATTTCAACAATATGAATAACAGTTTATGAATAAAAATTTCAGCACTTTGCCTTTGATTGTGTGAATCAATCTCCCTTAGGTGTGATTCCAAAGAACCCTAGGTGTGATGCTTTAGGTTTTTTTTCTATCATCTAGGAGTGACTCATAGAAACCCTATTAGCATGACTCTAATAGTTTCTACAATTCCCAGCAAAAACCCACTTCAATACAGCCCCAACCAGCCTCCAAAATCAGATTCAAAACAGCCTTCAAAGCTGTCCTGCATCACACAGATAAAAACATAACAGAAAGAACAAATTTATGACAGAAGAAAGCATAAACAGAAGCCTCAAAAGGCCAGTCCCCGTTAGCATAATCGCAAACTTCATCAAAGCAGAGTAAGCTAATCAGCCTATAAGCGATCACCTAAATTTCTCTATATTGCTATTAGGAAAAACAGGACAAATATGCCCAGATTCCATTCAAGTATGAGCATCATAACCTAATTTCACACTCCTCAATCAATTTCCAGACAAATTTCCAAACACTTCAATAGTATCTCTTCCTCAAGTAATATAGTTCACTGAAATAATTGCCCAACCTCGCTACTCCTTTTGGACCAAACTTGTGAAGGAAAGGGTGAGAGAAAACAGGTTGCTTCATGGTAGAGTTTAATAAAAGGAAGCAGAAAGGAACAGAAATATAACTCCACTAGAAGATTTGTTTTCATGCTTATGTATCTCTCAGTCTCCATTAAGACTCTTCCTTTCAAATAGTCACTAAAGAGAGATTATCAATGCTATAATCTGAGCTCTATGTTGACATGAAAGAAAGATTCGCCCTTTAACAGCCTATGATATCGTTAACAGAATTTCTTTGCTTCAATAAGATTAAGCATCATGTAACTCATGTAGAGCTTATTCTAACATCATTTGAAAATCATAGAGCCCATCAAAATATTTAATTTACCTTTCCCATCTCCAAATAAACAGCAGCACGGTTCGTCAAATACGAAATATCCTCATCATCAAGCTCCATTGCCTTCGTATAATGCTCAATAGCCTTCTCAAATTCCTTCTTTTTATAAGCAGCATTCCCTAACTCCTTTTCTTTCAATGCTTGCGCCTTCCTCTCCTTCGCTTCCTTCTCCTCCGTTACCTCCGTTGGCTCTGGTTCCACCACCTTCTCCTCCTCCACCTTCTCCTCCTCCACCTTCCTCTCCGGCGCAGGCGGCTGCGGAGTGGACGTCCCCTCCGGAATCTCCATATCGTCCCCTGCATTCGGTTCTCTAAACTTCACATTCAACAAAACCCCCAAAGCCTGCATCACTCTCTGATCCTTCAAGTAGAGATTCAGATTACTAGGGTTTTTCTGAATTTCTTGCATCATCTTAACAAAATCGGGCTGCTGCAAATACATTCTCGTGGACGGATCCGCCGTTAACTTCGCCCACATCTCTGGACCGGAGAAAGCATCACCAAACGGACTCGGCGGTGGCGCTGCACGGCTTCTGGAGGCAGCTGCTTGAGCATCAACCAAGCCAGATTTTAATCCTTCATTGTTAGGATCAATCTCGAGTCCTTTCTTGTAGGCAGAGATAGCGTCTTGGATTTGGTGCAAGCCTAGGTGAGCGGCGCCGAGCCGAGAGTAGCCTTTGGACCAGTCCGGCTTCAACTCAACGGTTTTCTTAGCGTCTTGTAGAGCATCGGCGTAGTTGTGGAGAGAAGCGTGAGCCGCCGATCGGTTAGAGTAGAGGACGTGATTAGTTGGAGAAAGAGCAATGGCGTTTGTGAAGTGCTTGACGGCGGCGGTGTAATCGCCGGTAGAAAAGGCAGCGTTGCCTTTGGCCTTGGCTTCTTCGGCCATCTTGAACGGCGTCAAGTTAAATCGGCTAGGGGATTAGGGGGGTTTTTTGAGATCCTTTTTTTCTTTCAGAGAGAGGTGAGAGTGAGAGGGAGAGGGAGAGAGGGGTCATATAGGGAAAGAAGAGGACGAGAGAGTTCTCGTAAGAAGGTGAGTTCTGGAATGTTCTTTCTTGTTGTTTTTGCTAATTGGATTCGATTTCGCTGGATCAAGGGTGTTTGGGGACGAGGATTGTAAGGGTAAGGCTCTGGTTATGGTGCGTTTTTGTTTTGACTAATTTGACTCTAATGGCATCCAATCTTTTGGAATTTAGAAGGGTTTTATTTTAAATTTTACACTCTATTTGTCAAGTTGAAAGAAAATGGATAGAAGGGAAACAATGGAGAGATATATACTTGAGTATATCATAAGAAAAATAATTATTAAGGATCCAAGAAGGAAATCTTTCTAATCTTTTTTATTTATAATTTATAATTTATAATCTTTTCAATTTAGATAAATTAACTCTTGTGATTTTTTTTATAATTTGTAACATTAAATAAATTGAATTTTATCATTTCTCTTTCACATTAGCCAACAACAATAAAATGTATAATGTCATTTAGCATCATCTTTTTGTTCATGTTAGATTATTTCACTTGAGGTTCAACCAAGATTTTTTTAAACATAAAAAATAAGATTAAGATTGTAAAATTTATTTTGGTATTGCTATTAAATCTAGAATAGTGGGATACACTTAACATTATTAAAAGGTTTCAACCTGACTCTTTCCTAACTTTATTTTTTAAATTAAATCATGTAAAAGTTATAGTAACATAATTTTGTTGACTTGGTAAATTCATAAAAAAAAAATAGCTCAAGTTAACTTAGATCAACATGTCAAACACATGGTTCAAGTCATAGATTCTCTACTAGATTCAATTAAATTTATTTTATTTTATTACATGATAAAAAAATATGAAAATCTATTCAAAATCAATCAATTATTAAAGAATAAAATTTAAAATAAAATTCAATAAAACACAACATTTAAACCCCATGTTTAATATTGGATTTTTCAACTAAAAAACAATAAACTAAGAAAACAATTCTTTTGGTTGAGGATAAAAATCCCTAGTAGTTAGGTACTGATCTCAATCAAAACTAAATAAAAATCTATATAATAATAAATATCAACAATTAGAGTTTTGATAAAAATACTATGTATGTTATTAAATGAGTAGCATTGTTGTAATTTTAGTGGGGAAAATCCTCCTCTCGCATTATTAAAACTCGCCAACCATATTAAATAAGGAAAAACTTATAGATTTTGATTTTTCTCCTCTTTTCTTCTCTCAAGTCACTTAGAATATAAACATGAAAACATGATTTATTGATTTTTATCCATTATAACAAATCAAGTTAGGGGAAACTTAGAATGAGAGTGAGGTTAGAAGTTTGGGTTTCAGAGATAAAAAAATATGGATAATTAAATAGCAATAAGGCAACTTTGGAATCCTTGCAAAATACACATCTATTTAGATGATTTAGTTGTGATAAGAGACTTTAACCATTTAATTTTAATTTCTAGTTGGATTTTCATTTATTTTGATTTTGAATCGTAAAACCTCTAATTCTTGAAATTAGGGTTCATAATTTTTTTGTATTAGAATGTTAATTTAAGTTAGTTATTATTGTTGTTAAGTTATAAGAATGTATAGTAATGGTTTGAATTAGATCAATCATATAAAGAAATGAAAAACCTTTTATTTTTTAATTTTAGAGTTTATGAATATTAAAGAGAAATGCTATACTATATTAATTGTTTTCACATTAATGTGCATGACATAAGTAAAGGTTAAGTTTGAGAAATTGAAAACCAATTTATGGAAAGTTGTTGTGTTAGTGGTCGGCCATACTTAGATAACTTGGTGAATTTAAAAATTTTATTTTAATGGTGTTGATTTTAGTATTCTATTGATGTTGTTTAAGAATACTTTGGTTTTAGTAAGGTATATTACTAAAAGTTTACTAGTTTTAGTGATATGTTAGAAACATATAAAGTAATGAAAATTGTGTATGTTTAGAGTCGAGTGATATTATTATGTTTAAATTGGTTTGGATTATAATGGTAATTCATTTAAATTGATGGAAATTAATGTGGATGAATTGTGTTCATTTTTATACTTTAATTATATTATGGAAATTGAATGAAATTGCATTGAATTTGATGTTTTTAATGACATTATAGATGTTTGAGTTTAGTATGATGATGGAATTATATTGAAGTATGATCGAAATTCATGTGAAATAAAGTGTTTAGATATTGGATGATTTTATAATGTGTAAGGAAAGTATATGAATTGATAGAATTATGTAAATATGCATATTTTAATGATGTTGTTGTGTTAAATTTTATTGATATAATGGTGGAATGATATAGGTCATTATGGTGATTCATATTAAATAAAATGCTTGAAAAGTTAGGTAATAGGTAATAAAAATGTAAGGATGGAAACAAGTTAATCTTGATGGTGACATATGTTAAATAAATTTTTGACTTTTGGTTACGGGGGTTAAATGTGGGAAAGTGGGAATATGAAAATTCAGTGAAATTATATAGATGTTAGTATTATAATAGTTTTATGATGTTAAAAATTGAGTTTGGGATTTCAAATCAAGATGATGTTGTGCATATATGGTGCCCAAATTAGCATGTTAATGAAATATGAAAATATATGTTGGATTAAATTGTGGGCATTAAAATGAATTACAAGAGAGAAAAAATAAATGACTAACATTAGATATTAAATGAATGAGCAAGGATAATAGATGATGTGAAAAGTATTGCGTGTTAACATAGTTGAAAAGTTTGACACCCATTTGAGATGCATATTATAATTTAGTTTGAAGCAGAAGGATCACATTTCGTGAGAGCACTAAACAGGTGTCTATTACATCGCCTCTTTATTTACAACAATATAAATGAAAAACTTATATTTAAATATGAAATAATTCTTAAAAAGAAATATAGAAAATCATCATTAAAAAGAGAAGTAAATCGATCACATGAGTGAGGGCTAATAATTTGAGAAAATAGTTAAGTCGACCACATAAGCAACAATTAAAGACTAGTGGAAATAATTAAATCAGTCATATGGACCGGGAGTATTGATTTAAAAAGATAAAAGCCAGCCACATCAACAAAGGTTGTTTTCTTCAGAAAGCTAAGTGAACTACATGAGCAAAGTTTACTTTAAGAGTGGTTAAACTAGTCGCAAGAAAAATTATTGGTAAATATAAATGAAGTTAATTGCTTTGATGGGGACTTGTGTAAAATTAGTAAGTTTTCCTATCAGAATTAGTCATGTAAAAATAAATAAACTATAATGGCAAAGTTAAAAATGAAAAAGGTATGATTATATAAAAAGCCAAATATTGTATTTATGTGTGCATCTAAAGTAGCATTATGATACATGAATGTAAATTGTACTTTTTTATAACTAATTATTTTTGTTTTTTTTCTTATATATATATAAGGCTCATCTTATCTATCATCATAGCGGTAGCATGGTAATTAGATCTTTTTAGTCTTGTTAAGTAGAAATTTATGAACTCTATATCATGATGTATAATGAATTAATGTTTGGGTTATGTTAAAATATCTTAAGATTATAATTAGTAAATTATTAAATTGTGTAAGTATTTCAAATTTTTTATATATGTATGTTTATTTGCATTCCTCTTTATCATATATAATGGTTAAAAAATATGATGCATGATAATAATGTTTTGGGTGGTATGTTTGAGTATATTTATAATTATAAACTATGTGAGCTATTGTGTTTGGGTCTTTTTGGTTATTTGCAGGTAGTTTTAAGCGAGATGAAATTTTGGATATAGTCCTCATGCATGCAAATCTTTGTTGAAATTTTATTAAAATTAAATAATCTCTTACTTTAATAAAAAGAAAATCTCTTATAAAATGGATATGTAGGTAATGGAAAAAAAATATATTATGAGTGATAAATATAGGGTATTACAAAACTAAGAAAAGTTACTAAATAAAAAATTACTTTATTTATACTTGTATGAGAACATGAAACAAGTAAAGATGCATTAAAACTTACAAGTTGTTATAATTGGTAACAAAGCTTTTAATTATGGTTTAGTAGATTTTATAAATTTGGAAGGTATTACTAGTAAATAATAGTTGTATAGAATGATGTAAATAAGAGGAAAAACTTATAGGTGATAATTATAAAAAATAATTGTGCTAAATTATACATGTTATCGTAGATAGTATACTAATGACTTGATAAAATAATTGATAAAAAAAATTAAAAGTTTTTGAAATTTTAAAATATTTAATTATCAAGTTGACAATTCAAGAATTATTAAAGATAGAATAAAAAAAAGGTCATGTTTTTTTAGAAAGAAATAGGTAACAAATAATAGTTAAAGGGCAAAGTATGTAAAATATATATAATACTAAAAGATGTGGGGTAATCACCGTTTCCCTACATCCAAATATACTGTGGATTAAAACATTAATCCATAGTGCATTCCTTCTTCTTCTTTTTTTTTTTGCACTTTTTCTTTCTTTTTCTTTATTTCTTTTTAAAATTATATTTTTTGCACTTTTTCTTTCTTTTTTTTATTTCTTTTTAAAATTATATTTTTTATTTTACTTTTTAAATATTGAGTTGGTTAAAAACTTTACTTTGTAATTTTTTTTAAAATATTATAGATTATTATAATGTTTTTCCATATAATTTTTTTTATTTTTTTTTATTTTTCAAAATAGGTGTGAGGAAATCATTGTTTCCCCACACCTAAATGCACTGTTGATTACAACAATAATGCATTGTGTATTCTTCTTTGTTTTTGCACTTTTCCCCCCTAACGTTTTCTTTTTATTTGTTTATTTTTTTAAAAAAAATTACTTTTTTTTCAACTTTCCTCTTTTTTTTATTTATTTCTTTTCAAAATTATCTTTGTTTATTTTACTTTTTAAATATTGAGTTAGTTAAAAATTTTATTTTATAAGTTTTTACTGTAAATTATTATATTGTTTTTTCACATAATTTTTTATTTTATTTTTTTAAAATTATATTTTTTAATTTTATTTACAATCACTATTTCTTATACTCAAATGCACTGTGGATTACAACAGTAATCCACAGTGCATACCTCCTAAACTAATTGATGCTACCAATCCAGCTCAAAACTTAAAGTTCGACTGACCAAAATTATCCCATATGCTTGATTGATGATTGAGAATAACACGAATAGGAAAAGGCTAAAACGCAGCGTTTAGGGAGAGGGGGAAGGTAGTGTTGTTGGAGATGGTGCCGTTTCGTGGAGACATCAATGCCCTGAATCTCACTTCCACGAGGTTGGTTTTTGTAGATGCCACACGATCATTTTAACATTTTAATGTTCTCTGTCTCTCTCCAACATCGCATAAGGAATCCGGACTTCTGCCTTTTGAAAGCTTCACCTTTGATTTTTCTATCTATCGGTAAGCTGCAATCATTTCTGCGTGAAAATTATTCTTAAATTACTTGATTTCTTTGCTCTATAACTGTTACTTCCTCGTATAGATTTGGTTGCCTTATGCTCTTCCTGTTTCAAGGCAGAAAGGCTAATGCTTTAGAATGCCCTCATTTCGTTTGATTAAATGCCTATATGAAACGTGCTTAAGCTGCATTTTGTCAATGATCTGTTGTCAAATTTGTAAGCTCTGTGCTTACTCCTAGTTTCCACCTACCACCCGTTTGTTGGATTTTAAATTCTCATTAATTTTCGAATTTAAAGCTTCCAGTTATGCAATCATATTTCTCTAGAGACAACCGAAACTGTAATGTTAAGATCTCGTGTGGTTTGATAATCGGCATGCATGGTCTATAAGGATTACCGCCTGTAATTTCCTCACTCTGAACTAACAGTAATCTTAAATTTGGGCACAATTTATTTCCCTAGAAGCACTCTGTTTTCTGCACTGGGTTGTGTTTTTAAGGAAAGATGTTGGGCAATGGCCAGACATATCAAGGAAACAATGAATCTATTGTTCCCACCCGTGTACGTTCACATCATACGTGGAAGTCCTCCATGAGAATCGTTGTCTTTGAAATCTTGAAATTCTGTGGGCGGTTTCTTGGCTCGCAGAGAAAACATGGAGAGTTAAAATAATGCAAGTGGTTCAGCTCGAGCAACAAATGAACTGAAACCAACTCTGATAGAAAATTCAATTGTAATATAAGATATTGCACGGTGAGTCTCTTTAATAAATGGCTTTTATCACTAATACAAGGGTTACTATGTGTGACATGCTTGACATCTTAATTTTGTCGCTAACATCTTCGGTTTGGTGTATGAGCAACCATCACCACTTTCTTGCATGACTAGAAGTGCTTTATCACTACTGGCAAGTTCTATAACTTGCAAGTTACATGGATGAATTTATGAGATTTTTACTCCTTTCATCGTCACCTGTCCTTTTACTTAGACCATTTGGAATCCAAGTGAACAAAATTGAGAATCCATTGCTGATCTCATGGAACTAAAGTGGATCTTTCTCCTCTATGGGTTTCTGTATAATCTGCTTTTCCCAGGCATAAAAAAGTGAGTTTTGTTCTTTTAAATCATTATTTAGACTTGCCATTTGTATAACTGTCATGCATTTATAGGAGGAACCACAGTGGCGATTTGATGAACGGTGCTTCTAGTAGCTTACGGACAGCTTTCTCCTATTGTGTACAGCAAGTGCGAAATTATGATTACCATCACTATCTCTGCCTCCTTGAACTTCCTCCTAACATCCGGAAGGCTGCATTCGCACTCCGTGCCTTCAATGTTGAAACTGCCAGAGCTATGGATGTTGCTTCAGATCCCAGGATTGGTCTTATGCGCCTTCTGTGGTGGCAAGAAGCTATAGATAAGATCTACGCTAACAAAGTAATTGAGCACCCAGCAGCCCAGGCGCTCTCATCAGTGATATCTGAGAATAGAATTAGCAAGGGCTGGCTGAAACGGCCTGTTGAAGCTCGGATTAATGACGCTAGGAGAGAGGTTGCTGACATCCCAGAAACAATAGAAGAGTTGGAAAAATATGCCGAGGACACTGTATCAACCCTTTTGTATATGACTCTTCAAGCTGGTGGTATCAGGTCCACTGCAGCTGATCATGCAGCATCACATGCTGGTAAGGCAAGTGGCCTTCTTTTGCTGCTTAGATCACTTCCATATCATGCCAGTCGCAACCGACACTTTTGTTACATACCAACTGAAGTGGCAGCCAAACATGGATTGCTGGTTAAGGAGGGAGGTCGATTTGAAATCCGCTTGGATTCACGCGAGAGTCTATGTAATGCTGTATTTGATATGGCATCAGTAGCCAATGTTCATTTGCAGAAGGCTCGTTCATTAGCTGGAACACTCCCCACCGAGGCTCGTTCAGTGCTTCTGCCAGCTGTGCCTGCCCAAGTTTTCTTGGACACCCTGAGTCGGGTACATTTTGATGTGTTTGATCCAAGGTTAGCACGTGGAGTTCTGGGTATTTCTCCTTTATCATACCAGTTGAAACTAAAGTGGTCTTCGTGGAGGGGCAAATACTGAAAAAAAATCATCGTTTTCATTCTTTGAATCAAAATTTTGAACTGGGTGAGCGAAATACAAGGGCAATTGAGAGAGTTTTGTTACATCTCTGGTTCCTTTACAATAAGGATATCGTCTTCCACAATAAATATGCTAATGACTCGTGGAATCTTTATCTAATGATAGCATGGCATGCTCTTGAAACTGTGTGAAGAGGTACTTGAAGTTTCGTGATCTGCTTGGCATGGTATGCTGCGATTTTCAGATTGGGAGTAATATCTTGTTAACTAGATGCACTAGAGACACTTATGGCATGACATTCCGAAGAAGGTTGTTTTTCTTTTCCTCAGGCAACTTTTTATCTATTTCGTTACCAAATGTTGTAATTTGTTATCCTATAGACTGTAATGTATTGATTTTATGTTCCAGCGTTTAATTACATTAATGGAAGTCCTTACTTCCTTAACGAGATAAATTGGGATCAGGCTCCCCTACGTTGCATGTTGAGGCTTGTATGCTTTTCTAATAATTAAAATCTTCTATGGTAATACATGGTTGGTTCTCGGTTTCTTTTTAAACAAAGAAATTATTTATTTGTTGAAAAATATTTTTTTTTACAAGTAATTTATATATGAAAAATAAATTTTTTAAAAAGTGAATTCTTTTTAAACAAATAAAATAGTCTCTTTTTTTTTATCAATGTTCGGTAATGTTATAAAAAATAAATTAAAAAATATTTTCTAGTATTTAGATATATTATAGAGAATAAATTGAAAAATAATTTATTAATAATTTATTTTTTAACATATATATAATATTAAATATAACTAGTTAATAATTTATAATAAAAGAATGATATATAAAAAGTGTAATGGTTAAATATTTTTTTTTTATCATATTATATATTTATATATAGCTTATTTTATGAAATGTAACTATACATGTAATATAAATACTTTAAATATATAATATTGTTAAATATTTTTTAAGTAAAATCTATTAATATTTTTTTTATTTATAAAACTTCAAAATATTTTTTTTCATGATTGAAAAAACCAAATTAGTTAATAGTATCAAATAAGAGTTAGATATTTAAGTTTTTATTTTTATATGAAGAGTTTGTATTAGGGATAAATAAATGCATAAGTATCTTGATGGGTTTTTCTGTATAAATTTTTTTCAAGATGGTTTAGGCAATTATCCCAGCCCAATATATTTAATAATAATAGTAGTAGTAATAATAATATATTATAATATTATATATATTAAAAATATTTCAAGGGTCATTTCAAATATTTTTTATTTTCTCATATTTTTTTTTATTAATTTTACATAGTATTGGGTTGTATTTATATATTATAAGATATAGATCCAGTACTAAAATACTTGATTTTCTCTAAAATATTTTTTTATTTAAAAAAAAATTAAAGAAAAATCTCAGAACTTTTAAATTAATTTTCCATTTCAAAAAAAAAAATTAAGCATATTTTCATAAAAAAATTGTATTTTTTTGATTTTTTTAAAGTAAAAAAAATAAAGATATCATAACCGGTTTATGATTACCTATTAGAATTTAACCAAAATATCAAAAACTCTATACTAATCATTTTGTTCATTTTGCACCAGGATTTAGATATAGACTTTAATATTTGAAGGGTGTATAATTATATAATAAAGTACACCATCAAGTATTAAGGATATAAAGAATAAAATAAATGCGATACTAAAATTTAGATTTTAGAACAGTTAGGATTTTACCTAATAAGACAAAGACTTCCTAACAAAAGAAGATCTGTCTTAAACCTTTGAAAAAGACCGATGAATAGAAAGTTAATTTAAAAAAATAATCAAACAACAATGCAGTCTATCTCAAATAGAGTGCACTAGGGGTTATATATCTTTTCTTTGCATAATCAGTCCCTTACTCATATCTTTACAAACCATAAATTTTCTAGTAACTATAATATCAGGTGACAATGTCTAAACCTTAATTATAATTTTATAATTAAACCCAAAGCTTTTTCATTTTCCAACAATAACACCTTTTAAAAGGCTCACATTCCACCATGTTAGTCCCTTACAACTTGCCACCATATATATGTATGAGGTCGGAGTTAATATTTTTATTTATGGTCAAAACTTATAATCTCTCAAGGAAATATAATTTTCAAATGAAAACAGCTTTGATATGGACTATTTCCATGTATGGAATGATTTTAGTTGAAGCATATATGAAAAATTAGCATGTTTATACTGTATGGAAAATAACAAAACTTTCATCTTAAAAAATAATAATAAAATATCTTTTTTATTGCCACCAGTAGCAATCAAAAGTACAGAAAAACACGGCTTAATTATTCGTATCTCTTGTAAAAATTAATTCCATTGCACCTTTTGTCTTCAAATGTTAATAGTGACAAAAGTTAATAGTTTTAATATTGTACAAGGTTTATCTACTGAGATGGAATGTTAATGGTATTTTGAATTTACTATATTTAGGTCCTAAAATAAAAGTAGGTCCTAAAATAAAAGTGAAGTATTATAACAAATATTTTATCGATGAACATATCTTTTATACTTAAGATTATGGTGAGGGAATAAAAATATATAACATTGGAGTTTGTGTTATTAATTGATTTCTATTATTATAGTGAATATAATAATTTTTTTATTTAAATGTTATTGGTTTGATATAATAAATAGAGGAATCATAGTAGTTTCCCATCATGATTCGGTTAAAAAATTAAAAAACAATTATAAAAAATATTATTAACACAACTTTCTTATCGACAGGTTAAATCCATTGATAATATAAAAATAAATCATCGAATAAAATTAAGAACAATGTTTTTTAGTAGTGATATATCATCCTTGTGTATAAAAATACCAACAGAATGCCAAGAATTTAATTATTCAGGGAAAAAACATGTCATCTCCTTCCTTCTATTGTAGTTAGTTTATGTTAAAATATAAATATAATTATGTAGAATATTAAGACAAAATCATCAGACCTAAGTTTATCTTTCTGATCTAAATCCAAGTTAAGATTTACGGGGAATTCATGAAAATCTTATTCGCTATGGTGTAAATTTATTGCTCGAATAACAGGGGAGAGAGTACATCCGCCGCTGAGGTTATTATTTTTGTGACCAAAGCTCAAGACAGCTAGCCTAACAGGGAAGTCCTGACTCTCGTTAGTGTAATATATTATTCATAAGTGAGCTGTCTGCAATTTATTAATTTCCCTCCCTCAAATAGAGGGACAAAAATCAACAAAAGCCGGCCTAACCTCAAAACCCTTCCTCTCTGAACCGAGGAAAACTACTTTCCTGTCTCCAAAACCTGAAGGCCAAGCCCACAAGAAAAGAAAAGCAAAGCAAAAAGATTGATTAACACAACTCCAAACAACATGAAAACAACACAGCAGCCATCAAAACACCCCCTCCACTCAGTGGGACCCACCATTCTTTAGCCATTTCGCTTACGTGTCAACCCCTCGCTTTGCATGGCATCTTACATCGGCCCATCGGCCTCACTTTATAAACCCCTTCACCGGTTCTCTTCCAGCCAGCGGCTTGCTAGCTCCCCCTAATTTTCTCTCCAGGCTCTTTTTCTTCTTCGTTAGGTTTTGTTCTTGCTCTTGAACATTGTTGCTGTGATCAATAATTCTTGAACAGGTCAACAACTCTCCGATGGAGACCCACAAGGCCTATTTTTTGTCTGCTATTTTAGTACTTGCGATGCTGTCTTTTCTACATGTACAGAGTGTTCAAGCCGCCCGGTTGAACCCGGTGGAACCAAGGATTCTTATGCCAACAGGGAAAGATGAGCCAGAAGTCGATGATGATGGTGAAGAAATTGGCTCGAGATGGGCGGTTCTTGTGGCCGGTTCGAGTGGTTATGGAAATTACAGGCATCAGGTGAAACTCACTAAAATAAGCTCAGAAACTGTTCGAGAACTGTTTGAAATGATTTTTTTTTTAATTTTGATTTTTTTTAATATATAGATAATTTTAATATAATAATATAAAGATAATCTTTTAAGGAAAAAAATATTATTTTATATATTTTAAAATAAAAAATATTCAAAAAAATAATCATTATCATTTTCTGGAAGATTCTCTTAATATTATAATTAAAAGACAGTAGCAATTACTTTGATTACAGTAGTGCATGTGTTTTTTTATTATTTGTTTTTCGGTGGATGTGAAATTCATATTGATCATTGATGGTGGATACACATATATAGGCGGATGTTTGCCATGCATATCAACTATTAAGAAAAGGCGGGATAAAAGAGGAGAACATAGTGGTGTTTATGTATGATGATATAGCCATGCATGAATTTAACCCAAGACCTGGAGTTATCATCAACCATCCACAAGGAGATGATGTTTATGCTGGTGTGCCTAAGGTAACCACATGTATAATAAATAAATACTGCTTGCTTATTGAATTATTATTTATTTACTGAAGCACATGGATAAAGTATTGTAACATTGAATCCTGTATGCTTTGGAGTGGTTTTTTTTTTAAAAAAAACATTTGTTTTCTTTGACTTTTTTAACAATATAATTTTTTATTCTTTAATATTATATTTATTTTTTATTAAATTATTCTACTAAGCTCTGTTGAATTAATTGTGTTAACTAATTTTTTTATTTAATATTAAATTAATTAAAAATTAAATTTTATAATTTATTTTTTATTAGATTATTTTAGTCTTAGGTTCTAAGAATGTATGAATGTTTTTTTTTGTGTTTTTTTTTAAATTGAGGTTTTTTTAATTTTATTATTTAATATTGGATCAATTGGTAATTGAATTTTATAATCTATTTTGATTTATTTTTCTATGAGGATATTTTGATCTATCTTACAATCAGGCTCGCGAGTTTTGTTATTTTAATCTTAGTTAAATCAAGTTATTTCTTTAATTTTTTTCTAAGAAGTTATTGCAGTTTTATATCATTTTACATTAGATTTGTTTTTTATTAGGTTTTTCCTGCCTCATGACTTGGGTTGCAGGTTTGACTAATTAATTTAATTGATTTGGTTTTTTTAAAATTAATTTTTTTCAATTTCATCATTTAATATTGTATTCAATTGAGAATTAGACTTTATGATTTATTTTGGTTTGATTTTTATGAGATTATCTTGACTTCATAACCTGTAATACTCCTTAACGGGTTGACTTGGATTATTTTTTGTTATTTTTGTAATTAAATTTTTTATAAATTTTATTGTTTAACATTGGATCCAATAAGATTGATTGAGAATTGAACTTTATAATTGATTTTGATTTGTTTTTTATGGGGTTATTTTAGTTTTATGATTAGAGTCGTGGATTTACCAAATTAATCCAAGTTAAATTTGGTCATTTTTTAATTTTATTTTTATCGGTTTCATGACATGATTAATAAGTTTAATATATTGATTTGGGTTATTTTTTATGTTTTTTTAATTGACTCTTTTTTTAGTCTCATCTTGCAATATTGAATTAATTAAGAATTGAATTTTATAATTTATTTTAATTTTTTTAAGAGATTATTTTGGTCTTATGATCTGAGTAGCAAATTTAAAATGCTAACTTAGGTTATTTTTTAGGTCTTTTTTTAATTTTTTTTAATTTCATTATTCAACATTGTGTTAATTGCAAATTAGACTTTATTATTTTTTTTTATGAGGTATCATAATCTCATAACTTGAGTCACGAATTTGATATATTAACTCGAGTTGATTCAAGTTAATTAATATAAAAAAATATCATGATGAAATTTTTTTAAAGTCAAGTTACTTTCTTAAGGGTCCTCTAGATTGCTTTTGAACTCGCAAAGCCAACTATATTATTTTGAGTCATCGCCATATAATTTAATTTTTTTTATTAAAAAAATATTAATAATATCTAAATTTTTTTTTTATGTTTTTTTAAAAATAATTAACCCAATCACAATTATATATATATATATATCGCTAATAGATATCATTTAATAGGAGAACGGAAGAGGGGAAAATGAATGGCGTCTAATTATCATAATATCTGTGGTTAAGGTTGGCTTTTTAGTATTAATCATTGAAGCTTTTGGGTGACATGTTCCATCCTAAATTCGTAATTGATAGTGATTGGTTCTGTGATGCTAACCTTAATCTGCATCCAAGATGCGTTCTTTGTAAGATTTGTAATTCAACCTTATTGGTCTATCCGAAATATCCAAAGAATATGACATAATTTTATAAAATATTTATCTAAAACGATAAGGACAACCTTTTTCGGATTTACTTCAGTATATTAAACTATGATTAGAAAATGGACTTGTCTTTAGATAAAAAAATATTTTCTTGAATTACAGTTCTTATATTCTCTGTGGATTAATGTTTATTTTAATTGCTGCTATTCTATCACTGTTTAAGAGGGAGTTATGATTTGTTTTTTTTTTAATTTTGAAATTTATTTTGCTTCAAATTAATTTTTTTAGTGTTTTTATATTTTTTTAAGCTTTTAATATCAAAAATAAATTTTAAAAAATAAAAAATATATTATTTTAATTTTTTTCAAGAGAAAATCATTTTAAATTATCATATTTTTACACACTCTCCATCAATTTTCTTATCAGTTGGCAGCTTGTCATGAACTACTACCAGCAATATTTGAGTGCCTGTGTGTGTGTGTGATGTGAATCTCTCAACTCCTACTAGTTGAAGCAAAATGGAGAACTGAACAACACGGTTTTCTGATTTCTGAAGAAAAAAGAAAAATATAATCAAGGAATTATCGATAAACAGTGAGGTGGTTTTAGTCAATTTGGCCACATTATTTTTTAATTATTGATAGCCGGTCACCTGATTGGATGTGGACTAAAGGTTAAATTGAGATAATTAGTTATTATTCTAATTTAAGTTATAAGCCATGATTTGGCTTTTAACGGTGAAATTTTCACTTAAACAGTTGAAATGCGTTGTCTTTTGTGGTAGGATTACACTGGCGAACAGGTTAATACTGAGAATCTGTATGCAGTACTTCTTGGGAACAAGAGTGCTGTCAAGGGTGGAAGTGGCAAGGTTGTGGATAGCAAGCCCAATGACAGGATCTTCTTGTACTATTCTGATCATGGAGGTCCTGGAGTTCTTGGTAAGTAATTTTTCCGCCTTTTTCATGTTGCTCTGCTTCGCTTCTTAGCCTTCAAGATGCCAGTAGTCTTGACATTGGTCGTAAATAGTTCAGTTGATAGTTCAACCATAGCAACATCATCCATTTCACTTCAAATTTGTTCCTTTGTTTCGGTTTTAATCAAGGTTTAATTCGGAAAGAATGCATAACTGGCCTATACCATGTGAACACAGGAATGCCAAATATGCCTTTTCTATATGCAATGGATTTCATCGAGGTTCTGAAGAAGAAACATGCATCTGGGAGCTACAAAGAAATGGTAAAGAGACCATTTATTCTTATATCATAATTAGTGATTCTATAGGCTGCCGAGACAACTTACAAACAATTGCTTGCTGACAAGCTTTTGTTGCGGACAGGTAATGTATATAGAAGCTTGCGAGAGTGGGAGCATCTTCGAAGGGATCATTCCTAAGGCCATAAACATTTACGTGACGACAGCATCAAATGCGGAAGAGAGTAGCTGGGGAACTTACTGTCCTGGGATGGATCCATCTCCACCCTCGGAGTATGTCACTTGCTTAGGGGATTTGTACAGTGTTGCTTGGATGGAAGATAGGTGTGTATACTATTGGCTCCTTCTGTCCCACTCATCACTTGCTTCCATAAACCAACCAGTTCATTCTTCTTCCACGGTAGTAGTTCACAATTAATAAAGGTCCCTTTCCGAGGTAATCAATAGTTTATCAGCGTTATTCTTTTTTATTAACTCTCCCTTCTCCTGCAGTGAAACACACAATCTGAAGAAAGAAACAATTAAGCAGCAATATCATTCGGTAATGCCGACAATTATCACAAACGAGCCTTTCTACACAGCTTAATTTGAATTTGTTACTGCTAAAGGGCTAACGTAACGCGTGATTTTTTGTTTATGCAGGTGAAAGAGAGGACTTCCAATTACAATACATTCACTTCTGGATCCCATGTGATGCAATATGGGAACGAAAGCCTCAGAGGAGAGAAGCTTTTTTTGTATCAAGGTTTCGATCCAGCAAGTGTAAACTTCCCTCCAAACAATGGCCACATTGGTGCGCATATGAATGTTGTTAACCAGAGAGATGCAGAGCTTGTTTTCCTCTGGCAAATGGTAAGTGCAGCAAATGGTTTGAGCATGACAATTTATATGTCCTCAAGCTCCATAATTTTATTTTGGGTCGTGCAGTACAAAAGAGCTGAAGGTGGGTCAGAAAAGAAGACCCAAATCCTCAATCAGATTAAAGAGACAATGAGGCATAGAACTCACTTGGACAGCAGCATGGAATTGATCGGAACACTATTATTTGGACCAAAAAAAGGTTCCGCCATCCTTAAATCTGTTAGGGAACCCGGTTCGCCCCTAGTAGATGACTGGAGATGCTTAAAATCAATGGTAACATAGCATCAATGCTCTGTTCAAGTCTATTTTTCTTTGCTGCGCATTCATTTTGTTATTAATTACTAGCAATATGTGAACTTCGCAAATTGTAGGTTCGATTGTTTGAAACACATTGTGGATCACTGACTCAGTATGGAATGAAACACATGCGAGCATTTGCCAACATTTGCAATGGTGGCGTCTCTCTAGCCTCCATGGAGGAAGCTTGTGTGGCCGCTTGTAGTGGCCATGATGCTGGGGAAATGCATCCTTCAAACCAAGGTTACAGTGCTTAATAGCCGGAAAATCTGGAATTAGCTTTCAGTATGCTGAATATGTTATTGTACATACTGTTAGATGCTTTATCTCGGCAGTAGCATTTCTATCCCCAGGTGTTCTTAGTGGGTGATATTTGTGGGAAAAAAAGGGCTTTCGCCCTCACTACTTGTCAATATAAATTTCAACCTCTATGCATGTGTGGCTTGTTTTCCCATAAAACTGTACTCGAGATCGGTTCCCTGTATGTCTAGGATTTCTGAGGAACTGCTAACCAGATTAATCTTATCATAACAACAAAAATGAAGGGGCTAACTTGGCTACGGAGATGAGTTCTAATGACCCTTTATGAGAGACCAGATGGTTACTATCAATAAGACATCAATGAGCTTATGAATTGGGCTTTCTCTTGAAATATTATATGTGGATCTTGTCTAAGCCCGAGATTCAGTGTAAACGTGTAGGAGCAGTGAACCGAGAGTTCCTAACAAAGCCCAGATGTACTTAATTCAAGGTCACTTCGACGAAGATGTTTGCAGCCCAAAAGTCACTTATTCGCTTATCCCTTTTACATCCTTTTATTTAAGAGAAAAGTTAATTAATTGGAGAAAAGTTAATCAATCTTAGATTACAGTGAATTTTTTTTTATAAAAAATATAACAGTATATTTGTACGGATAAAATAAGATTCATGTGTATGTATTCATTAAAAAAAAAGCTAGAAGAGGTCATTATTTTTCAAAATATATCAGTGTATTTTATTGCATATACATTTACGTTTTATTAAAGATTCATAGAGTGACATGATTATTTTGTTATTATAAAATAAAATAACTTGGTTTGAAAGTTACTAGTATTTTTCATGGGATAAAATTGTCATTATTAAATTGACAAGGAATATCTCTGTCAAATAATATTTTTATTACATAATAAACATTACTAAGTAGCTATTAAAATCAAAATTTATTTATCTGGTTTCATGGAGGTTGTTTTTGAAATTTTATTTTAATTTGAAAGTTGAAATTTCTAAGTTACCCTTGAAATTTAATATTTTTTGGCTTGTGTTTAAGGGCTTGTCATTTCATCTTGATTTTGTTGTAATTTTCAGGTAGAATCAAGATAATTCAATATTTTTTTAGAATTTAAAACATTATTAAAAAAATTATTGATATATGTGTTGCATGAAATGGCATGGGAGAGACGACCATACTCTTTTGAAGACACGTGCAATGCCTCTTGACAATAAAAATGGCCACCCATGATGTCACCTTAAGTATTGAATGGCGACGAATCCTAGAAGACGATGACTCTGTGTTATTCATGTGGTTCGGTCATGATTAAATTTTTATTTTTCTCCCCTCTCTTGTCTCTCTTCTTGGAAATCATGTTGGGCAAACCAAAATTGAAAGTTATCCTCTCAATTGTAATTTTTATTTTTTGATTGTTTATTATTTTTTTAATTTATTTACTTATTTATTTATTTTTTTAATCTCAACCCCTTCACATTTGGTTCTATTTTATTTTTATATAAAACTTGGTTCTTATTATTTTTCTTGCTATTTTTTATATCATTTTCTTAATTAATTTTGCTTTTCAATTTTATAACTCATCATTTTGTTTTTTTATTTTTTATGTTTAATTTGATTATTATTCTTTTAATTACTTTTTTTTTTAATTTCACCATATAACATTGAATTTGTTAAGAATAAAATTTTGTAATTTTTTAAAACGATGATCTCAAACTCATAACCTAGATCATCGGTATGATATGTTAATTCAGATTGCATCGGTTTTTTTATTCTTTTTTATACTAATTTTTTTTTTAATTTCATTCTTTTATATTTAGTCACTAATCTTGTAAAAAATGTGGTCGTACATTTGTTTTATTTTTAAATTTGACCTCTAAAGCTTTAATTGTTTAGAGCATAGTTTTAAAACCCAGCTCAGTCCAAGGCTGAAATCGGGTCAGGTTTAAGAAAAAATAAGGGAAGTAAAAAATCTAAGCGGCTTGGTAAGACCCAGTCAAAAACCTGATTGCAATCTATTGATTATTTTTTAAAACTAAAATGACATCATTTTGTTTTATTAAAAAAATAGGATTGACCTGGGTGACTCGATCAAAACTCGATGACCTGGACAAAACCCATGGCCCAGGCCTTGGGCTGGGTCGATTGCTGGGTTAAAAACTCTGATTTTAAATCAATGAAACTATTGTTTTTTTGCTAAATTTAGCATTAACTGAGCGTTATAATGTTTCTCGATATCATCAAATTCACATATTTAACCAATTAAAATAAATCACCAAGTTTATTTTCAAATAAACTCAATGATAAAGCATCAATTTGAAAAAGAAGAAATTAAATGAAGTAATGTGAAAAATTGAAAGGACCGCAAAAAAGAAGGATAAACATTTTTCCCTACTTGCTCAATTCAATTCCTGCAAAACAAAGGGGTTGAACATTTGTCTCAAATTCAAACTTGGTCCAAAGGCTCAATTATTTTAAATTAATAAAAATAAATTTTATTTTATCAAACCAAACATCAATTAATGACCATAATTCTTTTTTGACATTGCAAAAATCTTCATATTTACAAAAGTAAAATAAATTACCAAACTTAATTCTAAATAAACGTTAGATGGTTTCTCTCTAATACTATAATAACTTCACCATTAATTTTAGTATTTTTTTTTGGTTAATTAGATGGTTTTGCCCAAAAAATTCTCTACCTCGACAAACAACGAAAGTAAAAGGATTGAAAAAAAGAATTACTAAAAGCAATCATTTTATTTCATCTATTCACAGAAAACTAATGGAATTTAATTTTCATTAAAAGATGATAAAAATATTTGTAGTGCAAGCTCAAAACCCACCAATGACATTAAATATCACCAATACTTATAACGCCTCTTCCATATGCTAGTATGGCAACTTTCCCAGGCGGCAATCCTCATCTTTACCTTCTGAAACTCCGAATACCCACACGGTATAGTAATCCCACCCGAATGATTATACCCGTTTACCCTCTCCGTTCTCTGTAATAGCTCTGCAAAGAGAGGGTGATTGAAGAAAATGACAGGCACCAATTCCCTCCTCGTGTCTCCATCTGATTCGCCCACGTACACAGCCAAGCGTCCTTTGGGTACCTCCATTGGTTTCGCATGACCCAATTTGATATAACCCGGATCCGAATTTGGAAAACAGAGAGTTTTAGCTCCACGTGTAAAATATCGAGCCATGTCCAAGATTTTGGAAATGGTATTGCAGGACCTTCTTGGGTGGTCCATGGAGCACAAACGAGCTGGCTCTCTTCTGCGTTGGGTGATCCATTTGAAGAATCTTGCTAGTTTCTTGCGTCCAAGCCTGAACCCTCTAATCCTCTTGATCATGATTGTCGATGGAATTTGATCAGAGTGACAAAAAAAAAAGGAAATGGGTTTTTGGCGACTTAGAGGCGTCCAGTTACAGATGGGATACCTTGAAATGAAGTACTAGGAAATGGGTTTTTGGCGACTTAGAGGCGTCCAGTTACAGAAATAACTGGATTTCGAAATCTTTTGTTTCTGGTGTTTATTCTGTATGGAGAGTCAAGTTGCCACCAGGCGGGGCATGCTCTCTAGTCTCTCTCTCTCTGTCTGGGCCATGGACTCTTAAATTGTCGAGGTCCTCTTGGAGAGTTGAAACTGTGCCGTGTGGACCATGAGAACTTGGAAGGCTCAAAACTGTGTACTTGTTGCGTTACGGAATTTGGTATTGGACACGATAAGAAGGGTAGCTTCGATCATGGCCACTCACTCATTTCTTGGACTTGTCTAGGATTGAAAAATATCTAATATCGAACTAAACTTGCTCTTGACAGTCAGTAGCAAATCCAGAAGAAACGAAAGATGCGTACCGCCAGTACTCTGTTTTTAAATTAGCAAGAAAGTTCGTAAGTTGGAAAAAAAAAAAAAAACAATAAGTCTTTGAGATTGAGCTTTTTAAATTAAAAAATAAAAGGGGTTAGAATTCAAAACGCCGTGAGAAGAAACATGTCATTGAATTATATGCGCGTGGACATTAACAAACCAAAGCATGTCCAGATTGTTCACCGACAAATGAATATGATATCTGTAACAAAATCCAAGATATATAAATAAAATATTATTTAATATTTAAAAGAGTGGCAAATATTTATGATCATGGACTTCTCTCTTTATCTAGGAAACTTCATGCTTACCATAAAACTTCTGAATAAATGTTAAAACAGTAACTTAATATCTTTATAGAAAGATATTAAATAACTCAAAAGAATTTTGAATTTTAAAAATAAAAATATTTTTTTTTGAGCTTTGAATTTGATAATGCTCTAAAATAAAAATATTTTTATCTTAAAAGATAAAAAGTTATGAATCCTTTACTTGGATGATTCAAAAGATATTTATACCTCTTAACCTTATCATTTCAAAAAAAAAAAAAGCTTAAAAGTTATCTACTTTTGATGATGTTTAAAATCTAGAATATATAAATAAAAAGTCATTTAGTGTTTAGAATAATAGTTATGTCTTCAGTATTTTGACTTCTTTTCTTTAATTTAAGAAACTTCAGGCTTATAATAAAAGTTTTAAATATTTGTAAAAATAGATCCAATTCAGAGGATTTAAAGATCTTCTAATGATAAAATTAGCATCTTTTTGGGAAATATATTAAATAACTTAAAATATTTTTAAGTTCTAAGAACAAAGATATTTATTCTTAAGTTTTAAGTTTTTTAATGATTTGTAATCTAAATATTTTTATTTTAAGAGATAAGAAATTATGAACCCTTTACCTGGATAGTTTAAAGAGTATTTATACTATTTGAACCTTGTTGTTTCCATAAAAATTAAAGAGCTGGCAAATCCTTTATTTTGGACAATATTAATAGGAATCAAATATTTGTTATATATCATTAATGAGATAATAAGTATAGCAAGTTCCTTAAAGGACCTTATATACACTTATAAGCATAAGGAAATAACTATCTTTGTATAAATATTTATTCTAGATGGAAATGCATGGCGGTTTATTACGTCTTTAACACATATATTATAGAGGATTATTTAGGATTATGCATAAAGTCTTAGTTAAAATTCTTTGGATTTGGTATGTTTGTCAGATCCATGTTACTTTAAACTTGATTAATTGTCAAGTCCAAGTATTTGAAGTCCGGTATGCTTGGCAAACCCATATTATTTTGAACAAGTTTATATCTAACAATTTTGGATTCGACATGTTTGCTAGACCTATGTTATTCTAAACTTGGCTGATTGCCAAGTACAAGTATCATGGGTTTGACATGTCTTTAAGACCCGTATTATTTTGGATTTGACTGACTGCTAAGTTTGAGTGTTTTGAGTCTATCATATATGTATAAAAAACATTAACATACACACACATAGAAGGGAAGGTAAAAACATTGTGCATCAAAACTGAATTTACTATTCATTTCAATAATAAAATGATGGTTTTGTCTTTCTAAAAAAGCCACTTGCTTTTTTTTCTATAGTTATTTTTATCTTTTCATATGACACATTAGTCATTAAAAGATTGTCTAATGATATAATTGTATTTTGCATTTTTTAAGCATAGTAAAATGATTTTAATGCACCAAAAATTAAAAAATTATAACACTAGAGAAGAGGGGCATGCCTATCTTTTTATTTATTCATGTATAGTAAATTAAGAAGTATACCATTAGAGTGGTCAAATGTAATTTGTTTCTTTTAATATCGATTAAATATTATTTAATTTTAAAAAATTTATGGCAAGTGTGATACAAGCATCAACATATGAGTGGTGTTCGTGCCCTTTAAACGCTATTTGTGGTGTCTCCCGATGGCATAAAATGCTCTTTTATCATGTCATTGGATGCTCCACCACATCCTCTTCCTTTTGGAATGACTTTTGTCGATGGTGGTAGGATGGTTTGTCTTCAGTCGACTTTTTTACTTCTTCTTTTCTCTTTCTTATCTTAAAAATGCAAGTTGCTCCTCTTTTATTTTTAATTTTTTTAATTTTTTTGTTAAAGTTTTATTTGTTTTCAATTTAATCCTTAAATTCTAATTTATCATGTATATTTTTTTTTTAATTTGATCATTTTTTAATTTTTAATTTCTTTTCTTAATCCTTTTATAAAAGTTATGATGTTTTCAATTTCATCATTTAATCCAAATTATGGTGAATTGTTTTTTATAATTTCTCTTTATTCTTTTGATGTTTTGTCCTTTTGTTAGATTTGTTTTTCTTTTCAATCCCTGAAAAAAATAATCTTGCCTTCTAATTTATTTCTTATTTTTATTTTCACCCTCGTTCTCTTAATTATTATTTTATTTTTATTTTTAGATCATTTTGTGTTGTTGATTTTTTTTTTAATTTCATCATTCAACATTTAATTTGTTGAGTATTGAGCTTCATAATTTTTTCATATATAGTGCTTCGGGTCTAATAATCTAGATTATAAGTTGAAAAAGTTAATGTGGGTTGATGTTGTCTCTATTTATTTATTTTTTTTAATTTCATTGTTCGTCATTAGTTATTTTTTTTAAAATGATTTGTGGTTTTATTTAATTTTTTTTCTACTGTGTTTTCTTAATCTTATAACCTATGCCATGAGTTTTGTGGGTTAACTTGAATTAATTTATTTTTTATTATCTAAGTTAAATATCTATCACGCTATCTTATGTTGACCCAAACTAATTTTTTATCTTTTTTTAATCATGAGGGTATTTTTTTTGAAGTTATAGTGATTTTTTAAAATATTTAATTATTAAAATTGTTAAATTTTCATTATTTAATTAAAATAAAATCAATTTATTAACACCCGATGGAGTATTATAACTTAAATTGTTTATTTTTTTTATTTTTTTAAAATATAGTTGCATCAACATTATTTTTTATAAAAAAAAAATGTATACCCGCGGTATACTATTGAGCTTGGACTAATTTCATTTGCGTTCCAACGCGCGGAAAACACATTCTTATTACGCAAACGCTTTTTCGATTATTAGTATTTTTTTTTTTTTTCCATAAAGAGCCTTCCAGATCATGTTGTCAATACTATTATTTAACACGTTGCCAGCCGATCTTTTTCAGCGATTTATGGCAAAGCATGAAATTGTATGATTATTCTATTTAGTATTTGCTTCTCGTGTAATTATACTATTTACTGAAGTGATAGACAATGGCCCTTAATTACACTGGACATGTCGGGAGTCAATTATTGTTCAATGAGCACATCTAATACCAGATTAAAACATGAAAATTACTACAAATTAATGAATGACCAGATTTATCAGACAAGCAGACAAAATCTGCCCTCCTATTCTTCCGTTGTCCACGGGACTTAAGCTCTGCTAATAAATGCTCAAGCATACATCATTGATCAAGGTTATTATTTTTTATTTGATTTAATTTTAATTTAAAAAATTAAATTAAATTAAAATTTATATTTTTTTAAATTATAAATCAAACTCAATCCACTAATCAATTCAAATCAACAATTTCAATTTAATTCAGTTTATTTTTTTTCAAAACTAACTAGATTTGTTTCAATTATGAAAGAAAACTGATTGAAGATTTTAGTAATTCAAAAAACAAAATTCAAAACTACAATAAAATTATGTTGCTGGTTGTGTTATAAAAACAAGATATTTTTTTAGTAGGGAAGTGATAATTGTAGATAATTTCAAACAAGAATTTACTACCAAACTATAACAAAAAAATAATTTTCAGATGAAATTTTAGCTAGAAAACGAGCAGAAGAGGACAAAAGACAATAAAAAAAATACTTTTCTTACTCAAAAACCAAGTTATTCTTTTTTTTTTTGTGAATTTAATGAATCAACAATCTTCAGACACACATAGATGATGATAAATTCAATATTAAGTCAAGTTGTGGAAACCAAAGCAGATTTTTAAGAGAAAATATTCTTCAATTTATTCACAAACAATTTAAGAAATCCATTTAAAACCCAGATGGATTTTCTCAGTGAATATAAGCAAGTAAGCGATGAAGAAAATACTTGGGTTTTCTCATCTCTAACCACATAAAACTAAGAAATCAGGGAAAAGAGGGAGGAGAGTGGAGGGGGCAGGTGGGGGAATGGGGAGCAAACTAAGGAGGGAGGGGAGGGTTGGCTACGGGAGAAAATGGAATTAGAGGAATAGAGAATCAGTGAAAAAATAAGAGTTTTATATCTAAGTTTGTATTGAGGTTGAAACTTGAAACTAAACTGGTTTGGTTTACTTAAATCGATTTCAGATTTTTTTATATTTTTAATTAATTAATTTAGTTTTTTTATTGATTCAGTTTTTTTATTAATATTTTTGATTTTTTTAGTTTAATTAATTTTTAGTTGTTTTTATCACCCCTGCCAACTATCTCAACGAGAAACTAATATTAATCATGATTAACATGATATAAATCATATTACTAGACTTGGTGGATCTGCCGAGTGTTTATCAATCTAGCTAATTATATAATTTATGAAAAGAACAATTTAATAAATAGTTACATTTTGTCTTGGTATGCAGTCATGGAGACCTGCGAACACGTACAACCGGATTTTCTTATTAAGCGGCTGCCAAAACCCCAATAAACACGTCAGTAGATTTGTCCTCAAGTGCTCAAACTTTGGTTGTCTTGACCATGCCTTTTCTGTCGGAGAAGGAGTTGACTTGAATGTAATTTTGCTTAGCTTACCAATTTGCTAAGCCCACTTAGTGCCTGTTGGGTACTATAAGTGAACTAGGCCAGATGGGCTAAGCTTTCACGTGATAGTTGTTTCTCAAAGCCCATTTTAAAAATAAGCCCAAAGGGTTCCTCCTTTGGGTTCTCAAGTCCTAAATTACTATTCAGTTCAATTGATGCTCCCTGGAGTACAATTTGCATCATGGGGTTGATTTAAGATTTAATTGTTTTGTAGTTTACGAGAATCAAAGAGATACAAATTTAAATTCTAATGATTCGTAATACAGAAAGTAAAGATATCATCATAAAGATATAAATATTAAAGTTAATTATTTAATTAAGAAAAACTATTTAAGATTAAATTAAAACAAAGCAATTAAAAATGCAAACTTTAAATTCAAACACACATCAATTCTAAACTAACTAAAAAAAATAGAAAATTAAAAAACAAAAAGAAATTAATTTTGAAAAATAAGAGGCAGATTCAGTAAAAAATGTTTTAATGTCAATTTAAAAAAGTATTCCTCAAATATAATAAAATATCAATCATTCAATTTAAATTACGTTATCTAATCTAATTTGTGATAACTAATAAATTAACTATGAAAAACAATAAATTTTTGTACCTATCCTTAGTTTTTAGTTAATATACTATCAATGTATCAATTAACCCTAATCAAATAATAACTTTCATTAAACATGCAAGATTTAATTACATGACAATATTTTAATTGATTTATGATAATTAAATAAGCATTAGGAGTTAAGTTAATCAAGATTTATATTTTTTAAATAACAAATAATCAAACATGAGTTTGAAAATTAGATACTCTTGCTAGTTAGAATTCATTATAAACTAATCAACTAGTAATGAATTTAAAACAAAAAATATATGCTACACATCATATAAAAATTAGGTCAGCAATCATAAAGTTTAATCACAAAAAATATAAGATATTCATTTATCATAATCAAATATATAATAACTTAAAAAAATACCCATAATAATTTAAAATCTAAAACTTATAATTTTTTAAAGTTAAAAACTAAGCTTGTTGTATATTCAGGAAAAAACAATAACAATAATAACAAAAAGATAAATAAACTTATTGTATATTTAAAAAGTAACAATAAGAACAACAAGAAGATATGTTGAAATATTTTTGTTGGATGATAAAAATACAGCAACAAATGTTTGATTAGATAATGACATGCTTTTATTTAAGGAATTTGGACAATTTACTCGTACTTGGCTTCTTCACTCTCGTTAATATTACCATGCATGATTATGAGAACCACTCCAATAGCTCTTGTAACTTACCTAACAACATGGTATCATATGTATTTTTTTAGGGTAAATGACAGGCTGTGTTACTTTTTTTTTTTATATATGGGTTTTTTCAATATTAATTTTTTTTTAATGAATTCTGTCTTTTTACCTACAATTATATTAAGGATTGTGTCCTTCTATCGAACTCCGCTAGTTTGGATGTCATGTGTGCGATTAATAATTCATTGAACTATTAAAATGCTACACTCAATTTTTTTAAAAAAGACAATAAAAAAGTGCTAAAAAGAATCTTTAAAAAAAGAAAGAAACTGATTTTTTTTTTCATGGGCTAGGTTATGATAATTTAAGAAACCATGTTTCTTTTATTTTTGCTTTTTTAGATCTCTTTTCTAAAATCTCACGTGTTAATTTTTAATGATTCAATAAAAGATTAATCCATATGTAGCACTCAAGATAATGAAGTTGGGCGGGAGGGCACAATCTTTAATCTTTAATGGAATCACAATTAGTTAAAGGGTAGAATTTATATATATAAAACAAGTTATAGGGGTAAGAACTATAAAAAAGAAAAAGAAGAAGCATGAGAATACTGGCAAAACATGCCTCTTTTTTTTGTGTGGTAAAGATGAAATTGAACCATGTTTCCATCAATGTTCAATCCGTTTTTTATTGCTAATAATTAAGCAAACGAAATATAGATATGTTATGATGAACTTATCCCTTTATTTGATCCTATTGTAAGGCTGTAAAAAGATGCTAATCAAATTTTTTTTTTAAATAATTTGATTTAACAAATAAATAGAGTACAATTGATACTAGATGTAGTCACCATACAACAGCATCAACGTGACCAAATTATTTCTTTTTATTTTTTTTTGGTTTTTTTTTCTTTTGAGATGTTAGGGTAGGCTTTGACTGGTTAGAGTTTGTTTGATATTATTGTAGTTTTTATGGTTATAGTTTTAAAAATATTATTTTATAAAAAATATTTTTGATTGAAGTTGAGTTGGTATTTATATATGTTTGGTTAAAAATATGATTAAAATTGAGATTGAATAAAAAGTTATTTAATGTGTTTGGTTAAAAATGCTTTTGAAATCGAGATTATAAAACAATTTTAAAAAATATATATTAATATTAATGATTTTTAATTTAAATATTATAGATTTAACTATTGTTATTATATCATGAAATAAATAATACTTTATATAAAATATTTTTTATTATTCTATTAAACTATCTACAATTTGGGATTGCGATCAAATTCTGCAAGTGCTACATGTTCAAGCGCTTTCCGTCTAATTTATACAGTGTCATTATGATTCAGCCACGCAAAACAACTCTGCTTTTCTTCCTCTTACCTTTCAAATGCAAAAATATTGTAAGATTTATGAACAATAAATTATATATTTTTTTTATCAAATAAATTGGATGGAATCTTATTACCAAACAACCCTCTTACTAGAAGGGATATAGAAGAAGAACAAGCTCCATATCTCCTTTTGGGTTCAGGTGTGAACACAAACACGAGGCACATAGCCTTATATGAGGATTCTGCACTGATGACCTTATCTAGAGAAGCCCCACAACCACAACCCTACGAGGATTGCTTCTTCATCAACTGTAACTGCTTTGCGGGACAACACAGATCTTTCTTATTTGTACATGGTACCTAATGCCTGTAAA
This sequence comes from Populus euphratica, assembly GCF_000495115.2. Classification (NCBI taxonomy): domain Eukaryota; kingdom Viridiplantae; phylum Streptophyta; class Magnoliopsida; order Malpighiales; family Salicaceae; genus Populus; species Populus euphratica. The sequence goes on from NW_011499851.1 coordinate 183,473, forward strand.
CCATAAACGAGTGCTTATATTCAAGAACTTGGAGGAAAAGCAACAGACATGGCAACCTGGATTTTTGGTGAAAGAAAGAGATTTTTATCTATTCTCAAACTGTATATGTCTACTTTTCGGTTGGACCACCTAAATGTGGTCATCGTTTCATTGAATGGATTACATATAAAAATATACAGAGGTTTTGAGGTTTAATTTTCTCCACATTTACAAAGGTTAATTTGTCTTGAACCAGAAGAACTCTATATTTATCTTGATCATTAATTATAGATACCATCACCCTCCAAAGGCAAGGAAATATATATGTGCCTTCTAGAAACCTAAGAATAGTGAAATGATCCTAAGGACCTACACCATTACTTCAGATAGAGATGCATTGAAGCTGTTTTAAGTTGCTGAGCTAAAATGTATTTGTATTGTCCTTACGTTAATGATTCAGGGCATGTCTCTAAACCTTCGAGACAAATATTCTTACGACCATCAATCAACTTATTCGATGGATCTATGCCAACGGAGAAATAATTTGTCCTGACTCGCTATTTTGTCTACTGGTATCATAAACTTCAGACTATGCAATATGAAATTTTGAAAAATCTGTTGTGACATAGTGCATAGCCGGCATGGAAAGATTTTTATTCTAAATTTGATTTGAGATGGATTTTAATTGAAAAAGAAAAGATATTATCTGATTAAAAATAATTGATGTATAACTTGATTAATTTAGTCATATTTTAGGCAGATTAATTTAAATTTTTTAAATAAAAAAATCTATGTTGATTTAATAAAAATATTCACAAAGTGAGTTTAGCGATAACCTAATTACCACTTACTTTTTCTAAGTCAGTTTTCAATGTGGGTCCATCAACTATTGTTAAAGAAACTGTTTAAAATAAAAATAAATAAAGAGTTAGTTTAGAAATATAAAAATATTATATTTAAAATATTTATTTGCTCCAAAACAACACCTTCAAGATACAATTAAATATCTAAAAACATAAAAAAAAGAAGATAAATAAATGAAAATACCTCAATATATAACTAAATCTCTAAAAAATGAGAAGAGAAAACAATAAAAATAAAAATAAAAAATATTTGTTTTTTAATATATATATATATATTTTGTGTATGACATATTAAATTTCAAGTGTTATTTTTTGATATTATATGTGTCTGCATAATAGCATTAGAAAGCTCATTAGAAAAGCACATTAACCATAATTCTCATTTAATTTAATTCGTAATAAAAATTTATATTTACAAACATTAAAAGAGAATTTTTTTTAATGTGAAATGAATATTTTTTTTATTCATTTATAAACTATTCTATCATCACATAATATTGGCCACAGTCCAATGATCGCCTCTAACAATCAAGTCCTGGTTTTGATGACCTTTACATAGCGCATGTTCATGGCATTTTCCAGATTACACTAGATATGTCGGCAAGTTTTTATGCTAAAACCAAGGTGGTCCCTTGATTTCGCTCAGGTTTGCGGTTAGTTCTACATTTCATGAATCTCTTAACTCAGATTTAACCCATCACATAGCCCCCCCCATTGACAAGACTTTAAACTTTTCTTGAATCTCTTGGCATCTCCTTTCTGCTCCAGATTGTGCTTGATCATTATCGTCAAATTTGTCTAGATGAAACTGAATATGATTGAAATCATTCCAAATTCCACTCTCTTACCCTTATATTTGTTATCGTTTCTTAACCTTGTTATTATTGCCATAATTGGTATCATTTTTCTGAAGGGGACATATAAACCAAAACGTAATCATGGTCTGATCTGCTGCTTTGTTGACATAATTGTTTATTTCATTTTGTTCAATGCCTAACACACAAGAGAGCCACCACCATATAAAATGACATCGAAATTGTAATTATTAGCCAGCACGCCTTGAGCAACAAACAGTAAAATGATGTCGCTGCTTCTGTGTGCATGTTTTTGTGTACAGGAACGGTTGACGTTTGAAGTCAATAGTCAACTAAACAGTATCCGTTAAATAAATGGTTTTTTATATTATATTTGACATTTATCATTATTTTATTTATCATGATCATAATTAGAGAGGTGGGATTTGTTTTATCCAAGCCTAATTAAAATATGTTACGAACGTTCCACTTTATTTTATCAAGAAAAAGACTAGATTACCTAGATAAGCAATAAATATTATTACGATTAGATCTTAAAATTAAGTTTTGTATAGTGTACATGCTTAGTTTGGGAACAAAATGGAAGAAAAAAGAAAGTGGGACGAAAGAAAATAAAAATAAAATGAGGTTAAAGTAAAGCCATTTTCTCTCTTTTTGTTTGAGAGAGTTGGAACTGAACCAGAAGAAAATGGAGAAAACATACACTTTATTTTTTAATTTTTTTTTGATCCAATCACTTATAGAAAATTAACTAGTAAAACTAGTAAATAGTAACGAAAATGCTTATAAAAAGTTGTTAATTTGTGATGTAAATAGTGATAAAATATTCCCTGATGGTAATTTCTGATGAATTCTTTTATGAAATAGAGAAAATAAAAAATAATAACAATTTTATTAGCAAATTAACATGTTAATATTTTTTTGGACATTCCATCAGCAAATTGAAATGAATTAGAAACTTTGATAGCTCTCTCTTTCCCCTTCTTATTTTTTTCTGCTAAAAGAATAATAGTCTCTTTTTCTATTTTCTCACAAATTTAGCCACCCCAAACTATCAACATCAACATCAACATTGAAATGAATTAGAAACTTTGATAGCTCTTTCTTTCCCCTTCTTATTTATTTCTGCTAAAAGAATAATAGTCTCTGTTTCTATTTTCTCACAAATTTAGCCACCCAAACTATCAACATCAACATCAACGTACATTTATCAATAATGTCAACATCCCTTATATCTTGGTTTAATATCTTATGAACTTTCCCTGCACCAAATAAGAAAATTTACCCATTTTTTGTAACTCATTTAAATCTTAGGTAATTTTAATTAAATGTTTTCGTAATGTAATATTTATAGCTTGCTTGTATATTTAAGTGTTTTATAACTTTTCCTAGAAAATTTGGTTGTGTTAATATATAATTAGTACGTTAAGATTCGTTTGGAATTTGAAAGAAATTTATTTTATTTATCATTTGATGAAATCAAATTTAATTATGTAATTTAGATGTTCTAATTAAAAAAATAATGGGTTATTCAATAGGTATCAACTACATTTTGTCAAGTTGAAAGTTTGAGAAAATTTGGGGCACTTTTTTTTTTTATATGGAATTGATAATAATTAGATGGTATTAACTTAGTTTGAATGAGTTTGAATTGAACAAAAAATGGATAAATAGTTGAATGAGTTTGAATTGAACAAAAAATGAATTATTTGTTGGGTATAGATTATTTGTTGTTAATTTCATTTTTAGTTCACATTTTGATGCAAAATTGAATTTGTTTAGAAATAATAATTAGTTATTGGATTGTGAATTTATTTTTAACACAAGAGGAATTTTGAATTAATAGTTATATTATTAATAAATTTTATCATAAATAATGAATGATTTTTCTTAAATGTATTGAGACTATTTCAAAGGAATGGATAAGCAAGATCATCTTAAAAAAACTTTATATTCCTTACAAAATGTATTAGAAAGGATAGTTGACTCAACTTCTAATTCTAGCAATATACATGAGTTTGCAAATGATAATGGATTGCTATGGAATTAATGAATTTTTATCTAAGAGTGCCGTATATTATGTTTTTTTTTACTTTTGTGTGGTTGAGTGATTCTCATACTAAGTTCTTGATTGAACTTACAAAATCTTTAAGAGATTGATTAACTTTATTATAATATATTTTCTCGTTCATATCTCGTTATAGGTGTAGGATGTGGGTAATTAATTGCATATAACTTGATTCTCCAAGGCAAGGTTCTTGTTAGATTAAGTTGTAAACTTTTCTTCAAACCTCAAATAAGTAATTTAAAGGGAAATTCTACATCAGTTTGGTATCTAAGCTCACTTTTATAGAATATAATCCCAAGAAATTTGGGTATTCAAAACTTTCTTAGACAAGAAATAGCCACATACTTAATAAGGGCTATAGGAATATTCTTGAATATGTTTAAAGGTTGATCACCTTTTGATCCCTTATCTATTAGGCTTCAGGGAGCTATTCTAGTATGGCAAGATAAAATTGGTAACTATTACCTATCCCACAATAACATGATGAAGCATACTTTGAATACCTGTTTTATATATGATTATTGTGCTAATAGAAGGGATCCTTTATGGGATTTGATAAACATTCAGTTAAGATACTTTTTTATATATCATTCTGTCCAAACTCCTTAAAGTAGCATAATTGCTTATGAGTGCTGGGAACAACTTATTGCAATGATATTGAGACCAGTGGTGTTACAAAGGGTATCAAGAAATGTTGAGGTAGCAAAATAGTCCTAAATAGTTAACATCATTTGAGCCAAGAGTTACATTTGATTTATGAGTTGCTATAAGTATGGATTGCTATAAGTATGGATGATAAAAGTGTTCGCAATAACAAATAGAAGTGTTATGCATCCAGATATAGATATGTCTTAATTATCTGTTATGAAATGACTCAGAAAAGTTGAAAACAAAATTCTAAGCAAAATTAATGGTTTTTTGAACAATTTTTCATAAGCGACGGTAATTGATGATATTTTATGATTTAAATGTGTTTATTTTTGCAGCAAAATTAATGGTTTTTTGAACAATTTTCCATAAGCGACGCTAATTGATGATATTTTATGATTTAAAGGTGTTTATTTTTGTGTTTCAAAAGTATTTTTTTAAATAATATTTTTTCTTTACTTTAAATTATGTGTTTTTTTAAGTATTTTTTTAAATAATATTTTTTCTTTATTTTAAATTATGTGTTTTTTTAATGTTTTCAGATTATTTTAATGTGTTGATATTAAAAATATAATTTTAAAATTAATAAAAAAATTATTTCAATTTACTTTCAAATACAATATATTTTAAAAAATAACTATTAAAAAAATAGTAATTTAGATCAAGAAAGAGCAACGACAAGTCAAGAACGGAGACCTTGTGTAAGACCAGTGACCAGATGTAATTCAGGGGGCACATAAAAGGGGAGACGTGTTAGGGACAGTGATCAACAATTAATGCGATCCCAATGAATCCTGCTTTGCTCCCTATTAATCCAGTCAATGGAACGGTTTCCTTTTTTAGGTAATAAAATAATTAATTATACTAAACAAACACTTACCCTTTTGAGGTAATAAAATAATTAATTATAATAAACAAACACTTACCATTTTCAAGCATGCTTTATCACTAGTTTTTGGAGTGACTTGAAGCATCGGGAATGTCAATATGTTTTATTTTTTTTCAGATGGGGAATTTCAAAATTCTATATAAAAGCATAGTTCTTATACGAAATTGGTGTTTCTTTCTTATAAAACGATAAAAATAAAAATAAATAAAAAATCATAACCACTCAAATTAATGATATTATTTTTTGTTCTTGAGTATATACGAGTAAGCTTGTGATTTAATAATGGTGGTTTTAATTATATCTCATAAGTGAATATGGCAGGGAGGAAATTTAGGAGCCATCAACCTCAATTAAGGACCCAACAAAATCCGTTTTTAAAAAAGAACACATTATTTAGAAGAAAAATTCATTAAATTCCTTAGTTAACTAAAAACAGTGGGATTTCAGCTGTTGCAATCCCTCTACATCTAGGTCTACGGCTATTCATAATATGATTGGTATACTAATTAATGTTGAACAATCCCCAATACATCGTATATTAATATTCCGTTAGTGATTACTGTTTCTCCTCGTATTGATAGATTATAGCATATAAATGATATGTTAGGCATGTTTTGTTCATAAATAAAAAAAAATATCGATACATTGGCCTCAAACGTCTGGCCTACTTGTACTGATATTTCCCAAGCTTTACTCCATACCCTTATAGGTGCATATACATTACACATTCTAGGAAAGGCTTGGTCCAAACGTAAAATTCCAAACAACTACCGTAAAGTAAATCAAATAAAAATATGAATTGAGCAAAGAAAAAGGTAGAAAAAGAAAAGGAAAATTGAAGTTTTCCAGTTGCAACATTTCACTCGACAATTATCTCAGTGAAACGAGATCATTTAGATACCAAAAGGGTGCAAATTAAAGTTTTTGCACAGGTATATATATGCTGCAAAAGTTTTTTTTTTTTTGAGTATATTAACACTAACCACATATTTAGACCAATCTGAGGTAGTGTCAGAGCGTTTTCTCAAATTTATCACCTAGTTGTTTGTGACTGCCTTTTGCCACAGTAGCTCCATGCCATGCTATCATTTTCTTAAATTTAAATGATTCTTGACAAGTTTTATGTTTTGATGAACTATATAATATACTAAGCTCAGCTTTCTGCATATGGTAGATAACCAATAGGAACTCGTCTGGCCGAGTGACAACTGACTCGATATAAAAGAATTTACTGGTAATAGAAGCTTTTCTAGATTTTTTAAGCCTCCCATATGTCATGAGCATTAGCCAGGCATGGGGATGAGGGCAGAGAGCAGGGACAATAGAACTTTTTTCCAAATTTAATTAGAACCTTTTGGGCACTTGTCCATCCTTGGTTGATCGTGGGGAACCATAACAATAATGGGTCCGTTTCAGCAATGATTAAAATTAAGATGCCCCTCTCTTAGTTGTGCCATTCAGCTAGCCTACCTCTCGCCCTCTCGCTACAACTAGCTAATCCCATCCCTAATCAACATTCATTTACGTGCACAAAACAAAAGTGCAGTTATTGATTAATGCTGCAGATTCGCATATATAGATCCGAAAAATGTAGTAGTAAATACCATGAAAAACAACATGTTCTTGGTCTTCCCATTAACACACGACATGTAATTAATTAATGCCCCCAAGAGAAGTTTTCTGAGAAAATTTGTGTTTTTCAAGTAGCGAAGATTTTGCTTCTAAACCAACAATACTCGTTTGATGGCAACACGCCCGTCGTAAAAATTTGGTTTGTGCTCTGTGTTGTAGTTACGGCATCGCATACAATAAGGTAAAATATCATGCATGTTCTATAATTTGCACCAAATTATTACGCCTCAAAAAAAAAAAAAGAGAAAAAAAGAGGGTGTTATCAAAGCAAGAGAGGAATCTAGTTTGGTAGGAAGATCTAACCATTTTGGCACAAGATTAAGAACAATATTTTTGATTTAAACAAATGCACGTGTGTTCGATCCATGAAATGTCATCCTATAGAAGATAGATTTGTTCTGAATAAACCAACCATATGCATCTGGTCCTCCCAGAAAAACAAAAAATTCTGCGGGGCTAGTTTATCCTCAAATGTCACGTTTAGGGCAAGCTTGGTTATCGGGGAAGATGAGAGTTGGCTCACGTTTGACCCTTTTGCTTCACTTCTTCACTTGTTACAACAAAACATAGCTAGTTTATGATCCTATCACGCTATTCTTTGCTCTTACGGCCATAACTGTGGGCGATAAACCGGAAAAGCAATAGGGTTAATATAGCGACCATATAATATTATATAATAGTAGCTTAGCTTATCGGTTTCTACAAGATTAAATATAGCAAGACAAGCCAGGAAGGCATCACTGGCGAAAAAGTGCGAGGTAGTGGGGCCAAAACGGGATAACGGGGTGGGGCCCATGGGCACAGCCGGCCTGCAACCGAAATCGTGAGCTTAATGATCGTGGGGGGCAAGCCCACGCCGGACCATTAGTCACCACGTGTACATATATATCATTCCGTTTTTATGGGCCCCATTTTCCACTGCGGAAGGCTCACAAAAATAGAAATTAAAACACACCACCCGTTAAATTTTTTTAAGAAAAGGATGAGAAAAAACCCTAATTGTTAAAGAATTAATTTATCTTCACTGTGAAGGACATGAGAGAACTAATAAAAATTTATAAAGGTAGATTTAAAATATTACTTGAATTGTTATAATATAAGTGTTTATCAAATAATATATATATTGAACAATTATGTAAATATTCGTTAGATAATATATATATTGAACTGATCCATTTAAAAATTCAATATAGAAAAATTATATATGTATATGAAAGAATAGTTGTATAAAAGATTTATAGGTTTGAGATCACTAAGTTATCTGGTATATGGAGTGTTATACTTTAATCTTAATCATACTTTGTCCTAATCAAGGATAACAAAATAATATATATTGAGTATAATATAAATTATATGAAGGTATTTAGTAACTAAGAGATGATTCATTACTATAAATGAATTAGAAAAAATATTTCACTTATTTTTAGATAGTATTGATTGTTAAATCATTGGTCATGGTGGAATAATATTTGAAAAGATTTTTAAATCTTATTTAAATAATCAATGCTTATAATGTTAAGAACAAAAATAATTTAACAAAGAAGACATACTCCATACTATAATGTCTAAACCAAAATATTATTGATGAATAGATAATAATTATACTCAGAAATTAGTCACTGAAAAGTTAAGTCAAACCACTTATGATTTTTTTAATATTTTAGAGGTCATGATAAATTGTTAGACATTGTACTTAATCTTAAAATATAAATAAATCAATTATTGAATAGATAATAAATTAAATTATTAAATTTACTTAATCTTATTTTATTTAGGATTATGATTTATATTTGGATCAATTTATTAGAGAACTTAATGAGTCACACATATAAGAACCATTGGTTAAAAATTAAAATGGGATGATTAATCAAGTGTGACTGGATTATAAATAAGTTTATTTAGAAATTAAGGACTAATATGTAATTAATACAAGAGATTATAATTATATACTTAGAAAAAATCAAGTGGAGGTTTAATTGAATAAATTTATAAAATTATTCTAAAATAATATATGTGATATTATTTAAGAGGTAAGTTAATATTTTTTATAAGATTTTTTGGTTTTTCTATATATAAAATATCACGCCTCTTATTTTCTAGACAACATAGTATAATATAGAAATACTTGAAACACAAAAGAAAAGATCTAGTACTTAAAGATATATAAATCTGTCTCTCTTAAAAGGGTTTATAAGATTTTTTACTAGTAGTTTGTGTTGATTACGATTATAGATCAGATATTTAGATAATTTATGGTCTGCAACAATTCAGTTTTAAAATAATTATTCGAACATGAAAAAAAATCTAATCTGCAGGTAATTTTTATATAAACTCTAGATACTTTTAAATTTATTTAATAAGAATCTTAAAATTTTTAAAACAATCTAAATTTATTATTTTTGTTGCATATATATTTTTTAGAATATCTTTAATTGTATCTAGTAGTGAGTTGTTTATATTTATAATACATAAGACTTCAAATCCTATTCTTAAAGCATTTGAGGTTAAAAAATATTCTTAGAAGAAGAGATCACAGTAATCTCTTATCTTTGTATCTTTGTAGTGATAATCAATTATTCTGGAATATATCTCTTGTTTCCCTTAAAAATAATTTTTTTGTCCGCTTATCTATGAACAAAATACATGATAGTATCATTTAAAATACATTTTCTCAAAAAGAAAAAAAAGTTAACTTTCTCATATCAAGACTAAATTTGTTTTTTCAATCATATTTCAAACAAAATAAAATTAGATAATTCATAAATGTTTTACTTTGATTTCACAGTATTAACTAAAGTTTAAACCCCTGATATATATATATATATATCTTAGATATACAAATGTATTTATAGCTTAATTAACGTTCAAATTCCTTTTATTTCTATAAGATTTTGAATGCAATAATCTTGATGTGATAAAATAATTAATCTCGTGTGTCTTATTACGTCCACAGCTACTATATTGCAATTAGCCTAGATGCTTGCTCCATTACATGTATTTTGCAGTTCAAAATTTCTTAATTTTTCCAGTATTTCAAAGATCTGATTATCGTATGACTTGAGAATTTTACAATTTAAAAAATATTTTGCTCGCAAAATTGAACTAGCAAGGGAGGTGGTTTACTGTGTAAAAGCTGGGTTCCGAACACCTTAACTGTCAAGAAACTACTTGCAAAACATTATTAAAACACACTTTTCAATTTTTAGGATCCCAAACGTGTTCTTATCGGCGAACCTCACGTGGAGTCAGCTGAAGAATTTATCGAGCGGGCACGCGCGTGCGCACAAAAGGTCCTGTTTCCTCTTGCAGAAGAATTCGCTCGGCTCAAAGCGGAGCCAAGCTGAAGCTGGATTAAATATTTTAAAGGTAAAATTTGGAGAAGTGTCTCCATCGCGATACACGGGGTCGGTTGGTGGGGCCTATCGTGATAGTTACCAAAAACATTAAAAAGAAAAAACATTATTATAAAAAAAGGAAAGAAAGGAGACTCAACCAACCAGAGGCCGCGTGCAGTTGCTGGTAAACATGGATAATATATTCCATCATCCTCGAAGCCTTAAAGAACAAAATATTATTTTGTTTGTTATTTTAAGGTTGTTGTTATCTTATTTTTCAGTTAGCTTGGGAGCTTAATTTGCTCCTTGTATGAAGCGCGGGGTGGAGAAAGGGAGGCAGTCGATGAATTCCATTGCATTAAACTCTTCTGATTCGTGAACTATATATATGAGAAATTAATTCAAGTTTTAGATTCTGATTTATAATGAATTTTTAGTTAAATTACATAAAATATTAATTCAGTTAAATCTATTTAATTTTATTACATTTTTTTAACAATTTAATTGACCTATAATCCAAGCTTGATTCAAATCTAATCAAATTAACAATTAAAAAATCATTGTTGGTTCTATACAACTATTGATTGACCAGATTATTTATGAATTGACTCAACCCAGTTTCTTTTAATTTTTTTAGTTTAGTTTCTAGTACATTAATAACAATGACTAATACAATCCAAGCTCAAAAACTTGTTATCACCATGCATGTTTGATAAACATTTATACATGAGTTGGTGAAGGTTCAATCTTGAGTTAATTTTTATTTTACTAGGACAAAATTTATTTTTCTAATATAATTAATGTACAAATATGACAACTACAGGCAAGATAAGATACAAGGCACGCATCCTATAAAATGTAAAAAAAATAAAAAAAGTTTCATAAATTAGTTCAATTGATAAGGAATATATATTTTTGTGCAAGGTTGGAGTCATTTGTTAAATATATGAATATTAATTACTAATCCCATGAAAATGTTACATAATTACGGTGACGGAAGCTACAGGGTGGAAAGATTACCAAAGTATTACTTGTATGTCCCCTTCAACCGAGAAAATCTAGAACGCTAATTGAACTATTATCATCATTAGTCTGAGCGTGTACACCACGCGGTGTAGATTGAAGTTGACGTACAATACAATACACCGCTGTAACTACAGTCAGCAAACAAATTACCATAGAAAATACAAAGAAATAGAGAAGTTGCTTCCAAGTGATTGATTTAGATACTAAAGAGAGTAACATTCTTCTAATTTTTTAATTTAATTTCTATATATATATATATATATATGAAAGAAAAATACATAATGAATGATTATATTATTTATACATTTTCTGAATTTTAAAGAGATAAAAAGAAGAAGAGATGGTGTAGCTTTATTGGAGGGAGGGAAGGGTTTGCCCTAACCAGGTGACCACCATCTGAAAATATCATCCATTAATTGATTGCACTAGATGTGCATCAATGGCACTTATTCGTCGATCTTTTTTCTTTTTCCATCTTTTTTTTGGTTAATTAAGTGTTTGTTCTTTTAAAGAACCCCAACTCATCTTCACCGTTTGATATCCTCACATCATCACCGATCTTCTCTCTCTTTTGTGACCTCAATAGCTGAACATTCTCTTCTATAGTCTCCATCGGTTGCTGGTAGAGGTTACCTCCTCTATCTCTCTCCCTCTCAAAAGCATAGCTTGAGCCATTATACGCCCCCTTTTTTTCGTGCAAAGCTTTTCCAGCAATTAATCTCCCACTTAAACGAGACCAGAGAGAGAGAGAGAGAGAGCAAGAGAGAGATTAGTGGCGCATGTGTGTGCTTCTACTCATTTTCATCTCCTTGCTTCTTATTTAACCCTATCTCTTTTCTCTTCCCCAATCTTCAAGTACCTTTCCTTCCCTTTCGCAGCCCCTTTCTATTCCTTTCCTCGGGATCTGATCATTCCCAGCTTCTCTTTTAGTCTCTTTGGACAACTACTAGACATTCCATCAATCAAGAGTACAGGTAGTTGGGGATTCAGTTCAATTCCCGAGGATCACTTTTATTGCGTTCTTCTTTCTTGTTTGTTTGTGTTTCTTCTTTCTTTCTGTGTTTTTTTTGTGGTCTGGTTCCGTTTGTTAAAAAGGTAAAAGTGGAAGTGATCACAAAGCTAGCTTAAAGTGTCTCTTAAGCTTATTGGTGGGTTCGAGTTTGGCTTCATTAGCAACCAGATCTAGCAGGGCTTTCTTACTTGGCAAGAGTGCATTCTATCTAGAGGATTTTCAAGGTTGGGTATCAGGAGCTTCCTCTGCTTCTTTCTTAACTCTTTCTGATATAGCTTCCTCTCCTTCTTCTAATTCCTTTCTTATCTTTCTAGGGTTTTTCTCTATGTCTGTCTTTTTTCCCCGTATGCCTTGAAGATTAATTTTGTTATCCCTTAATCTGAATGATAATCTCTAATATTGGAGAACTCCTTTGTCTTCAGCAAAGTAGAAGATGCGGATTTCATATTTTTATTTAAAAAGAAATTACTTGAAGCTATGATAACCACAAGATCACTGTTCACGTCTTTGAGGATTAATTTGATCGAATGTTTTCCCCCCCTACATTGTGCATGATTTGCTGGTCTTAGAATATCATTTCATGTATTGGCTAGCATATCGGTATGTTCTTTACCAAAAAAGAAAAAAAAATATTGAAATATTCAAAGTGCATGAGTTCCAATCTTTTTATTTAATTTCTTTTTCTTCTTGTAATTCATATTTTCTACAATTGTTTGGCTTATCAAAGCCTTATTTCATTCTTCAAGAAAAATAAAAAAGATGGCTTTGACTTGATGAAGTGACCATATTATTCAATATTAAGTTCATTAATTATTTTGAAAGGATCACAATGACAGTGAATACATGTTTACATATCATATGCTTTTTCTCTCTTCATTTTGACACATCTATGCTAAAGATCTTACCTCATATATCATGCATGCTTTGGAATGAATTATTTTTTATGTGGTCTTGACGATCAATATTGATAAAGGATATGGGTACTGTACTGTCTATGAGTACCATGATTATTACAGTAGAAATTCGTGTTTGTAGCAAGTTCTTGCAGCATATTGTAGGAGTTTTTATTTATAGTAAGTTCTTGCATCGTATTAAATTGTCCTCTCTTCACCCCTTCTCTTGATGCATACTGCCTATTTCTTATTTATTAATGTTGAATAGGTTAAAAGAAAGGTGATATAAAGCAAAGAAACATGCACAACACACACACACAGAAGCCACTTCTTGTTAATTTATGATGTTCTTCAATATGGATTTCATTGCATATAATTCTTTCTTATGGATGTTTCAAAAAGTAAAGGTGTTAAATTTTGTTTCCCCGTAATTATCCAACATACGCCTTTTTTGAGTGGAGAGAACACTTTTTGATCATTGAACTTTCTTTGAGTCATATGTGAAGTAAAAGCAACCTTCTGTCTTTGATTGAAGGATATTATATCTCATACAAGGACGATAGTAATCATAACAATTTACTAGCTAGTTGTTTCGCCTTATGTATTTTGTGGATGTTATTCATTAATTTATCTTCTTCTTTTTATTTATTTTTGGAACTATCTCTTATTTCAGATCTTCTTCTTTTTCTCAGTTACTTTTTCAAGTATGTTTCAACTCTTAGCTAGCAAGGTCACATTAATTTATGGTGTTAAACCATGCATGATCTAACTTGTGTCCACAGCCATTTTAATCATATTGAAAAATGCAGACATCTTAAATACTTAACCTCATCACATATAAAGGAAAACAATTTTTTTATTCGTAGAATTCTAGCTGTTCGTGACCATTTTGACTTATACATGTTCTCTGGTCTAAACTCTTAGAATCTTATGATTCGTTTTGATCTTAATTAGAGGATATGAGACTAAACAACATAGAATTATGGTTAATCTTTTCATGTATGGAAGATTCTTAAGAACTATTGGAAATGTGGATATGATTTCTGAGTTATTCTCTCCCTCTTGCATTGTTTAGTCTTCTTAACGCCAAAATGACGATTTTTAAGTTCTGAGATGATAATCAATTATGGAAATTGCCAAGATACTTCTTCTTCTAGCAAAACTGAGGGGTTAATTAATTGCATAATGTTTTTTATTTAAATTATGAAATTGATGAGTCGTAGCTTGATTGGTATTAGTGTTCCTCCTTTTAAGAGGTCTTGAATCCGAACATCTCCTTTATAATTGAAAAAAAAAAAACACAAAAGTAATGACATAATTATAATGAACAAAATGGAATTTAAGGACTTATTTTTAAGGAAGCCTGTTTTTTTATGGGAAAACTTCAGCTTGACAAACGATTCTTCTTGTTAAAAATATTGGCAAAATATTCATAAATAGAAGAATTGATTTTGTTCGCTCAGAGATCACAATGGCGATTAATATCTTTGCTATGAATGGGAAGAATATGTCCACTCTCTTTGTGGCCAATTAAGTGCTGCAAAAATAATGTTTTATTTAATCACTACTACCTGTTGCATTGATTTTCTGGCCAACAAGACCTATATATTCCCTGCAGTGTCATATATATATATATATGTATATATATATATATATATATATGTTTAATCCGGTGGTTGATATATGAACTCTACAATGTTCTTTCACTGCTTGTACTCGCATGTCTAATTAGATTTTGAAAATTGATCACAATATTTTATGTGCGTATAGTGTGGATTCACATTCAAGATAATCTCTGCATCCTTTTACTTACATATGGGTTGATATAGCTACATTTTAATGCAGTTTAAATCTTCAGGTCTTGGAGGAGATGAATACCTTCTCGCATGTCCCCCCGGGCTTTAGATTCCATCCAACAGATGAAGAACTTGTTGATTACTACCTTAGAAAAAAAGTTGCTTCGAAAAGAATTGATCTTGATGTCATTAAGGATGTTGATCTCTATAAAATTGAACCATGGGATCTTCAAGGTACGTAGTGTGTTAATTAATATTCGCAACTATAATTTGCTAGTGACACTTAATTGGAAAAGAAAAGGTCGCTAGTTCATGGTAGTATTTTAATTTAATTATTCTTGTTATTTGTTTGAATAGAATTATGCAACCTCGGGACTGAAGATCAAAATGAATGGTACTTCTTCAGCCATAAAGATAAAAAGTATCCTACCGGAACTCGCACTAATAGAGCGACAAAAGCTGGGTTTTGGAAAGCTACTGGAAGAGACAAGTCTATCTACTCTAGGCATAGCTTGGTTGGCATGAGAAAAACCCTAGTGTTTTACAAAGGACGAGCTCCAAATGGACAAAAGTCAGATTGGATCATGCATGAATATCGACTAGAAACAAATGAAAATGGAATCCCCCAGGCAAGTTATTTTTAATTTTTGCTACTTAACAAAATTCTTCATATAGGCCACTGTGCTATGCTATTTTATCCTTGTTGTCCACAATATATATTTACCTGGGAAGAACTCTGTGTGCATACTGAAAGGGGCACACTAGAGAGCTCGTTCTTTCTATTTAGCACTAGTTTTTATGCCAAAAGGCATGCCTAAAGAAATTAAGTGATAACTTGGGACCTCGATTATGCATATATAATCGTTATTTTTTTAATTTCCAATTACTAATTAATTATGATGGTTCTAATTCTCATGTACTAATGATGTAAACTGTAGAATGTATAGGATAGATGCTAGCTGTATTACTTAAAATTGAGGTGTGTGGTGGGGAGATTTTTGGCACATGAATTAGATACAAAGACCCTGTACAGAACAACTTCAGATTCTGTATCGATTAGAATAATTGACAGTTCCAGCCCTTCAACCTGAGAAGAAGTCAGACACGAAATCAAACTTAATTTAAATTGAGCCTGCTAGAGTTTTTAGCTAGTATTGTTGATCTACAATTATTTGGGCTGCCTTTAAAATTTAGTAGTAGTAATTCTAAGGTTAACTGCCTAATATGAGATTGTTGTAACTGCAACAGGAAGAAGGATGGGTTGTCTGTAGGGTGTTCAAGAAGCGAATGCCGACAATGAGAAAAGTTGGTGACTATGACTCACCATGTTGGTATGATGACCAGGTTTCATTCATGCCAGAGATTGATTCTCCAAGGCGAACATCTCAACCTTACGCACCATACCATCATCACTATCACTGCAAGCAAGAGCTTGAGTTGCAATACAATATGCCTCATGACCCTTTCCTCCAGCTTCCTCAATTAGAAAGCCCAAAAGTTCCACAATCAGCAGCTACTGCGAGTTGTAATTCAGTTATTGCATATGGTTTTGACAGGACCAATGGGAACACCTTGCAGTCATCTACCCTTACACAAGAAGAAAAAATGCAGCAATGCCATCAACAAAATTTGAACTCACTTCACAATAACAATAATAGTGAGCAAGCTGTAGACCAAGTGACTGATTGGCGAGTCCTTGACAAATTTGTTGCTTCCCAGTTAAGCCATGAGGATGCCTCCAAGGGAACCAATAACTTCTCCAGTACAGCCACCTTTAATGCAGCCGAGCAGATGAACATACTTGCCAACGAATCCAAAAGGTCAGAAATTGCACAGGAATATGCCTCGACGTCTACGTCAAGTTGCCAAATTGAGCTATGGAAGTGAACGCATATAATAATGATTAATTACTAGAAGATGCATACTAATTATAGGAACTGCACTTATTATGGAAAAAGGGTATGTTCCAAGTTTCTGTACATAATAAAACTGAAATGGTATTGTCGTAGCTATGGACTTTCTGTGTCCATACCGATGAATACGAGGTTACTAGTTAGAGAACGAATGCCAAGAAAAAATAAGCTAGTACCTTCAGGTGGACTGTTTGTTGGAATTCACTCAGCTATTGAATGTCGGGTGTATCTTTTCTTCAATTTGCATTTGAAGGGTTGTGATTGTAATGGTCCTTTTCTATTTGGATAATCTCTGTAGGTTCAATCGATCCTAGCATTAAGGTGTCTGTTTAATCTCCCCTTAAGTTTTCACGGTAATTATTTGAAGATTTTAAGGTTCGTTTTTCACTTCTTTTCATAAGAAAAAATGTAATCCTCCATGAATGATAGTTATCTATCTCATAAGGAAAGAATCCTCAGGAAGTTGCTGTTTTACTGTCTGTTGCTAGTTCTGCAGCTGTATTTTGTACTCCCTTTTCACCATTGGCTTCCCCCTCGCGTTTTGGTGCTATTATATACTATACTCTGTGCTTTTAAAAAGAAATGCATTTATATATTAAGTTGTAATTCCTGGATGGCAAATCAATTTGGATCTCTACGGCCCACACAGCCTCATTTATTATATATATGTGTATATATGTATGTATGTATGTATGTATGTATGTATGTATGTATGTATGTATGTATGTATGTATGTATGTATGTATGTATGTATGTATGTATGTATGTATGTATGTATGTATGTATGTATGTATGTATGTATGTATGTATGTATGTATGTATGTATGTATGTATGTATGTATGTATGTATGCTAACATGTTCTCAAAGAATGATGAATATGGGCATCCAATACAATTGCCGTGGATGTCTTTTTTCTTCTTCTTTAGAGTTTTTTTCTTCCTCATCTAATTACCATTAGATAAATGGCCAATGATGAAGCTAATTAAATATACTTGTGGAAGATGCCTAAACCTACCATCTAAATCAGATCATATAGGAAAAGCGTTTAGAACACTAATTTAGATTTCCATCCCTGTTAGTATATAGCATGAGTGTATGAAAATCATTGTGAAGTATTTTACGAAATGGATATGGTTAATCTTGCATGCGCAAAAGAATATATAGTTTTGATAATGCAGTTAAGATACCAGACCATTTTATTACTATGATCAGGATATAGGAATATTGCTTGAATATTCAAAATTATAAGTTTCTGCATGTATCGTAGCAGAATAGTTAGTTTAATTTGTATTCAAAATCTATGATAACATGCTTATCCTAACGTTATTTATGATGCAACAGAAATTAAACCTAACTTATCCCAACACAACAATCTTTCCTTAAAGATAAACTAGCTCACAGGTCCTGGATGTTGAAGGAATTAAGCTGCTTCACCTAATTAAATATAGCTAGGTTTGAACTTTGAATTCTTCACAAATAACAATTTATTTGTTTGAGCTAAAAAACCTCCTAATATTGTTCTGAAGTAGCACGTTAAGCTAAGCAAAACATGGCATTGTCCCTAAATTTCGAGCTCAAACCAAAGAATCGGCACAACTCACTGAAAATCCTATATAGAGTATACTTCCCCAAATACCAAAGATAGAGAAAGAAAAAAATTCAGGGAACAGTAATAAGACTTAGAAAAAGCAGCAATAAAAATCTGTACCCAAACAAAGAAAATGCAACTAGCAAGCTGTTAATTCCCATGACTTCAAAAAATCACTGTTAGTGTAATAAGCTTGGTCAATCTCCGTTTTCTGTGCACGAGCACGACGCAACTGCTAGTGTGAACCTGTTAAAGAATCGGCATAACGTGTGTGTTAATCTTGTTTCGATGCTCAGGCACCATCCAATCCATGCCTTTATTCTATAATATTATACGTACCTGTCCAAGAAGATGAACCAAAATGCATCTGAGAATCTTCTTGACAGGTCAAGACTGTATCAAACAAAATTCGATCGAGAACCCAGAACTTCAGCATCACGGAGGAGCTGCGAGACCTGGTCTTAGATTCGGATGATTAATGAAAAATCATATTTATTTGTGTGTACTTGACAGCGAGAAGTACATGCGTTGAAAGTCCTACCAGGGGGTTTAAATACCGATGACAAGGAACAAGGGAACATATTAATCACTCGGTCTCTCATAATAGATAACATGACTAATTAACAAAGAAGAAAAGTATGTTTGTTCGGGTGTTATTGACCAGGGGAGCAATCTCTTACTTGGGTTGAAGTCAAGCAGTAAAATCCCTTTAAAGCAATGAAAATTTCCCAAGCGACATAATGAGTGGGCGTGCTCTCCTGGACTCAACATAAACTCGTAACGACAACTAGTATGGAGAGAGAGAGGTAGAGAGGCATATGCTCAATGGGCGGATTCCTCAAGGAGGAAAAAGAAAATTGAAAGGACGCGCAATAACTTGCTGACTAAGTTTGATATGCTGCAGGCTAGCTTGCACTTTCTCATTAGGGTTTTGTGTTCTCATTGCGTCACTTGTGATAGAAGAAAACAAGGGTATTTTCCATACAATAATGTCTCTCATTTCATACAAGAGAAGAGAAGGTTCGACCTTGCAAAACCCAAAAGAAGCTAACCATGCGCGCTGATGCAGATTCTGTGAGTGAATAATTAGGGTTTTACAATTAAACATGCTGTTTGGAGGTACATTTAATAGTATAATTGTTATAATTGTGATTGTTTTTTGAAGTATTTTTTCAGGTACATTTAATAGTATAATTGTTATACTTGTGATTGTTTTTTAAAGTATTTTTTATTTAAAATAATAATCTTTTTTTCTTTTTAAAAAATTATTTTTGATATTAATGTATTAAAATAATTTTAAAATACTAAAAATATATTAATTTAAAATAAAAAATTAAAAAATTTAATTTTCTTAAAAGTACTTTTAACATATAAAAACCTAATATTGGACAGACAACATCATTAACCATGTGAAGCAAACATTATCCATGTGAGGCAGCATTAATTATTGGCGTGCATCCTTTGCCACCCGGATCCCAAACCTCCACAGTTCCCGGAGCCAAATTTCTTTCACTGACTAGAGTATTATATACATAATACCCCAGCCAGTGAAAGGTACAACCCACCATCAATTGATTATCACGTGATACCATATTGTGTCTACATTAATTTTGGTCTCATCTCCTACGTTAAAACTTGAAAAAAAAAAAAGAAGTTTTGTCAATTGTAGTAAATTATGGTGGATTTTATATCTAAACTTGTTCACAAGATTTAATTTATTTTATTAATATATTTAAACGGGTTCTTTCCTCTAAATAAAGTTAAGTTGTTTTTTAAGTAAGTTTTAAGCATTTTTAAAAAAATTATTTTTTTATGTTTTTAGATTATTTTAATTAATATGTTGATTTAAAAATAAAAAATATATTATTTTAATATATTTTTTAAAAATTACTTTGAAAAACCAATGTGGTGATCCACATTTTAGAGTATGTCATTCAGTGCTTCTCTTATTAGAAAAGCTCACCATGACATGCATACACGCCTGGTTTTATGCTTTTGACTTTTGTAGAAAACCTTGTAGACTTGATGATATTAATTCGGTAGCCTACAGATCAAAAGTAGGAAAGATGAAACTATCTTTCTTTTCTATAGAAAAGATGAAACAAGAAAAAAGAAAAAGAAACAAAAAGAAGCAGCTATCAATAATTAGCTTTGCCTTGACTCTCTCTCTCTCTCTCTGTTTGTGATAGGTAGAAATTCACAGTAGGTATGTGATATAGAAGGAAAATAGTCGATATGGCTTGGAAGCAAAGATGAGATCGTGAAAGTTGAATTTGTCATGAGAATTTAGTAGGGTTTTTTTTCGTTTACAAGGCATGCATGCGCATGACTCTTCGAGGAAGACAAAGTGGGAGTAGAATTGACAGACTGAAAGGGCACATTTCCTGATTGGCAATTCTTGATGGCCAACCATAAAGGAGACAAGAAATGCTTAGGCTTGTTGTTTGTTGGTTCACTTTAAAAGGGAAAGAATTAGAAAAGTAAAGAACAAGCAACTTCGATCGATTTCTTTGTTGGTTGGGTAATGGCTTGATGCTTGACTTGGGAGTTCAGAATTGAGATAGGCTTTCCCATCCTACACCAGTGTTCTTTAATTTCTGCCATTATACATATAACTTCCTCAACTGCATGGAGGCGCCTATTCCTTTTTCTTTTTCGTTTTCTTTTTTCTCTTTTCTGTTAGCTGCCCTTACCTTGCAAGGAAACAATACGAAGGAGCAATTTTATTAGGAAAGCACTAAATGCTCAATACTAAGACAGCATGAAAGCTTTCGTAAGTACTTAACATTGTGCACTTGTCTCACTGCCTGCATCTACCTTATCACAGCTCTTTGGCTTTGTTCATATTTTGATCACAAAATCAACTTTTGTGACTAGATATTGATGGCTTAACAACAAGGGGGTAAAGAACACGGCCATATATCGATACATGTGCAATTCAGAAAATTTCTCTTCAAAATTGGTTCAAAACATTAATGGCAAGGAAATGTTAATTGCCTCTCCCTTTAACTTTTGTTATTCTGTTATTTTTTTAAGTAGTTGTTCCGATTCATAAAATTGGGATCACTTTGCCTTCGAACTATTTCGCATCGCAAAGACCAGTGACTTGATCACAAAAACCATCGCGGCCCAGCAATTTCTGAGGTGGAGCGCTTGACAGGGAGAAGAAGGTGTCCCTTAAGCATTTTGTCTGCCGTTTCCGCGGCCTAAGCTTGCTCTGTTGCGTACCCCTGTAGTAGGATTTGTGCCACTCGCATGCCTGCAAAGAGCCTATATATATATATGATCAAACACGAGTACTAATCACACGAATAAATTAAGAATGATAGTGTGGAATCTATGGATAATGATAATCAAACACAATGAGAAACTTGAACTATATGCCATTGACCTATTGTTAAAATTTTGTTGTTGCATTAACTTGAACGGCTACAATTCATGAATCCTATCAATTTACTCTTGATAATTAGCTTTTCCTCAATCCAAATTGCTGATGAAAGTGATCAAATTTTCTGAAATATTTATAACTTCTAAATTTGGGACTATTATCTGGTGATCTGCTCTCCTGACCCGTCACATGCATCGCAATAATTAAACTCCAAGATTGAATTAGGATACTCCTCTTGATTGCAGTATCATACAGAACAAATTGCAACCACTGGTCTCCTAGAGATCAGAGTTGTTGCATCAGAATAGATAAGTATACCAATCAGATTGGTCAAGTTTCTTCACTTTACGAGACAAACTTCACCAGAATTCAATGAATTTTATCAGAAAAATCAAAGGCGTAATCTAGAGAACAAGGACGCCAATATGCCATGGTGTCAGGATTAATTAAGCCACATGAAAAGAGAGCATGTAATAGTTTCTTTACATGAATAAAAAGAGGATCCTAAAGTAATGATTCATAAAGAAAGGAAAACCGTTGACAGGATATGCAGAAAACAGGTGATGGAACCGCAAACAGTTGCCAGCAAGAGGTGCATGTAAGCATTTTTGAGATCAAAATGAAAGCAACTACTAACTAGTTTATAATAGCACCTGTTTCTGTGGAAGGTCTATAACAGAATCACTGGAGTCAGCACCTGCAAGCTGGGCACCCCCAAGATCACTACGTGTGAGTGCTGATCTAACAAGCACAGCATTGCTGAGGTTAGCTTCATTGATAACCTGTTGACAAATGCAGAACATATTTGTCAGTCACTATGATCCTTGTCAATCCCAAGAATTGGAACCACTATTAATTTTTTTTTTCCCTATTAGATGATTGAAAGAATGAATCAAGACATTCCAACTGATTAAACAACATTTCATGCGGTAACATATTTTTCAAGAAAATCTGTATCTAATCCATATATGGACTCAATTGAGTTGAATTATTTTTTTATTTTATTATATGATAAAAAAACATAAAACAACAATCAATTTAATACTAAAAATGATAAAATTCAATAAAAAATTAACATTAAATAATAAGATTAAAAAAAATATTAATCATTAAAAAAAATTTCAGATAGATCGGTTGCAGGTGCCAGTTAAGGGGTATGATTCAAACCCCAACGACAGGTTGCTGGTTCGTTGTGATGAGAAGGTAGAGATTGAATTAGTAAGAAAGGTTAGACTGGGAGAAACAGAGGTTTTGGATGATGTCAGATTGGTCAACCTATCGAAAACTTCAGATGATGAAACTAATGACTTGATGAAGACAGCCGTGATGACAAAAGTTAAATGTTATCCTTGTAGGAGACGAATATATGCTATTCGATGATTCCCGCCAGGTTGTGGAACAGAGGCGGCACGGGTTAATACAGAAGTTGCCCGAGAATCTGTTACTTAGAAAACCAATGGTTTCAGTCACAAGATACCCAGCCTTGAAATGACTCTGTTAAAAAAGAATGGAGAGGCAACTGAGAGTCATGGACACCAAAAAAATGCTGCACGTGCTCGTGACAGGGACATGTTTCAATCAGATATTGAATGCTGGAAGATTAATAGTGAGAAACAGTTTAAGAATGAATTGGACAAATATTCTGATGGGAAACTCTCAGACCAGCATCATAGGATGAATCAACATCTAGAAAGAGTGCCTAGTCATCTGGAACATCCAGCACCTAGGGTGATAGTGCACGCACTGATGGCACCATCGAAGTTTACATTGACAAAAAGGACAACAGCATTCACAGCAAAGCTGATAACTGATCTAGCGAAAAGAAGAGTCTAGAAGCAGTGATTTGCTGGTGCAGGATATGATGGATTTCATGCAACTAAGAGAAGGAGGTGTGAAATGAACTGTTTTGCTATAAATCACAGGAACAAGAAGCTTGCTTTCATGCGGCAGGAGTTATGTCACCAGATCATCATATGGTTAATGTGAAGTGCTACTGCAACTAGTTTTACCTGTAAAATTTGCCTTGTATGCTACTGCGTTCTCCAGGTATGCATCATTGAATGCTGAACCACTAAAATCAGATTCTTTCATGTCAGCAGCTGTAAAAGTGGCTCTGCTGCATCAGCCATTTAGATTGGCTAAGATAAAAATTAGACTAGAAAATGCAATCACTACGTGCCAAAGAAGCAGAATGCCGTAGCATTAGAACATAACAGTAGGAATAGCTGCAGCAGCATATTTCTTAGTAGAAGAATTAATATGCAGCAGAAAGTGGAGTGTATCGCTTGTTTTACGCTGGTAGTAGTAGAGAGTGGCTAATTCCTCGTAAAAAACGAAATTGCCTTGTGGGATTTTTTGCCAATCAGTAAAATTTAATCTTTGCATTGAAAATTATGTTCTCCCTATGGTTCAATTTACATTTTCTTGGATGGTGGAGGGAGAAATAGCTTGGGATTTGAATAGGCAAAAGGTAAAATATGTCTGTCGCGCATTTTCCCCTGATGACGAGGAACCCCAATCTTTGCATTATGCGGGTGTGTCAGCAAACCCCTCCCCAACCCCGTGCAGTAGAACAATTCTTGCACCTAGATTTACTATATTGTAAAGCTAAAAGACTGTTTTCTTTTCAATTCTAGTGAGATTTGTTTTGAAATCAGAGATAATTACCTGAAATTTTCTGTCATATGTACTGCCTTTCTGCACAACAACCAAACCCGAACTTTAACAACAGTATACACCGTTTGTAACAGGCACAATCATCGTCAAAAAAAAAAAAAAAACGTGCGATCTGCCAAGGAAGACCCTTAACAGAGCAAGGACTTATTTTTATCTTTAAAGAATGGGAAGAAGTCCTGATATTTTTTCTTTTTTTAATAAAAAATAATACCAAAAATATTTATTTTTTATTAATGATAATATACACACACATCTTTTTAAATAATTATATTAGAAATATTTAATCGTGTTAGAGATCTCTCATTAATGATAATATATATACACATACACCTCAAATATCTAATCCCTTAAAAATATATACCAATTCTAGTGAGATTTATTTTGAACTCTGAGATAATTACCTGAAATTTTCTGTCACATGTACCGCCTTTCTGCACAAGAACCAAACCCGAACTTTAACAACAGTATACACCGTTTGTAACAGGCACAATCATCGTCAAAAAAAAAAAAAAAAGGAAAGAGAAAATTACATTGCAGTCAATTTAAGTCTCTGCACAAGCTCATCATATCTTCGAGAAAAAAGAACTCTAATCAGCTATGCTTGTGCAAATGAGAGATCTGAAGAAGGCACCAAATTTTCTCGGTGAATAAAACAAACGTGAGGTCTGCCAGGGAAGACCCTTAACAGAGCAAGGATTCATTTTTATCTTTAAAGAATGGGAAGAAGTCCTGATTTTTTTTTTTAATAAAAAATAATACCAAAGATATTTATTTTTTATTAATTATAATACACACACACACTCACACATCTTTTTAAATAATTATATTAGAAATATTTAATCCTGTTAGAGAACTCTCATCAATAATAATATATTTACACATACACCTCAAATATCTAATCCCTTAAAAATATATGCTTTTACCCTCCTAAAAAAGAAAAGATTATTAAATCTAGATATTCTTCAAACCAATTAGACAAGGAATCAAAACTGCTATTCTAAAAAGATAAATTCTTTGAAACACTAAAATATTTATTACATCAGAACAAAAACAAATATTTATATTCTTGAAATTTAATGCTCTTTACTATAGTTATTATTTATTTTCCTCTTAAAAATTACTGATTTTATTATTAGAAAATCTTTAAATTTTCAAAAAAAAAAAATTATAAGTACTTAGAAGACACTCACCATGAAATAATTGCAATACCGTGAAAAATGGTAACTTTTGAACAATATTAGAACTCTTTGTAGGTAATAAAAGACAGATATAATTTTAATATGGTGGAGAATAAAAACTTTTGAACTATAATCTTTGATGGGCTCATAATTCAACCACAAAAAACCTTATATTTAAGCACATTGGATTTTGAAGTATTATCATATGTGCAATTAATAAGCTATGGTGAAAGGCTTAGATAAAAAGGGAGATATTGAAGATGAAATGGAGATATTAGGAGATTTAATGGATGGTGAAGAGATTATAGTGAAAGCAATTACAATATTTTCTTCATTTTGCTGGAGAAGTTAAAGATGCAATGGCAACGACAATGACAATGGAAGAGAGTGCAGTGGAGGGAAAAGAAAGGAATGAAGGGACTCGAATTGGAATAGAAATAGATTGCTCCATCTATCGGCTTGTTTTTCTATTGGCTAAGTTTGGCACACGTGTTGCTTTGTTATTTGCCTGGTGGGCTGCCACTTGTGTTGCCTTGCTTATCAGAAGAAAACTAATCGTTGTGATGGCGAGATGATTTTATGACAATTAAAACAAGCGTTTATAAGAAAAACAGAGATTTAATTTCTAAAGGAAAAATTGTATTATTTTTACAACTAAAACTCCTTTTTAGAGGATAAAATATTTTCATAAATAATTTTTTTATCAATTCTGTAGGAGTTAAATATTTCTGAATTATTAGAATATCTATACCCAATTCTCCTTTTAAATAAAAAAAATATAATAATTTCTTATGAATTTGTTGGTCTAAAAAGAAGAAAATATATTTTAATTAGAGAATCATCCCATCTTAATTAAAAACATAAATACCTTTTGAACAAGAACGCAAGTTTTGTTTCTATATTACTTTTGAATTTATTTTTCTTGCTACACTCTTTCCTATTTGATTTTGCAAAATCTTTTTCAATATCTTTTTCTTTGTTTGCTAGAACTTATTCAACGTCTACATGATTTTTAGATTTCTTTTTCATGATTTTGAATCTTTAATTGAATGAATTTTACTTCAATCCATGATATAAGTAATTGGGTGAAAGTTTTTAATTAGATTGTGCTACTTCGAAATCCGAAGGCGTTTTTAATTCCAAGAAATTTTGCAATTTTCCCTAGTTTCGTTACCAAATCTCCCATTCAAAAGGGCAGCTTTGATGTTCTTTTTGAAATTGAAGGAGATCCATTAGGTTTGGGCCCATTGAAAAGATCCAGTCATGTCCAGTGGATTCTTACTGAAGAAACAAGAACGCGAGCCCGAGAAAGTCACAGCCTTGGGCATTATTAGATCAAACAGCTAACCCAATATCATTGCAGGAACCTCGACATCCAGTGACAACATTAAATCTTTGAAATAATTGAACAAGGTCTGGAAACTAAGATTTCACTGGGCATGCTTATTGTTTGTTGCATGAACAATACGAAGGCATTGAGCTTCTAAGCCAACTATTGGAACGAAAGATTTGCCCAGAAGCATGCTCATATTCTAAATCCATGATTTCAGGTACTGAGTTGAAGAAATCTTCAAAACCCATATTCACCCACATCACCTAGATCTCTTATCATCTTAGATTTCGATCCAAAAAAACATGAAAACTCCAAATAGATATTTGTGCGAATGACAATTTCATGTCACCAACAACATCTATAGCTTCAAAAGCTAACCTTCTAAGAAAGAAAATCTTAGCTTAAAGAGAAAATATTATGGGGTTTAAGAAGATTACAGAAATTCTTAACTATGAAACGCTTTTCCATAGACTAAATAATTTCACATCCTTAAAAAGATTTTTATTTGATTTGGTGATTTGTGTTTAGAAAAAAAGAGAAAATGATATGTGGAAGAGAAATAAATCATCACCGAAAAAAATAAAAAAATAAAAAACTTTTATTTGATTGATTTTTCAATCTAATATATGTAAGTGTAATATGATTATTTTATTACATTTAAAGATTTTTATTGATCAATGATACAAAATGTAATTTTTCAAAATTGAATAGTCAAGTGTAATTTAGACCAATGCTAATTCAAAACTTAATAGTGAAGTGTAATTTAGACCAATGCTAAAGCTAATTTTCTCTAATTTTAATTAAAGATAAATTTTTTTTTTCAAAGTTTCCTTTCTTTGTTTATTTTCTTTAACAAAAATATTTTTTTATTAGAAGTATTGTTTTTAAATAAAATATACTATGATTTGACAAGCATTTTTTAATAAAAAAATCATTAAAGAAAAGCGTGAACAATAATTTTTGCTAGGATGAAGACGATAATCAGTATAAAGAAACAAGTTTTTATTTAATTTTGATAGTTTTTGTTAGGATGAATATGATGATGATGACAAATACTTTAATCCATGCCATTTTAGGAAAGACAGAAAAAGGCTAGGTGTCGCATGTCCAAACATTTTGGATCAAGCTACTAAAAATTAGATTTTATTAGTTTCTTTACTCACCTGATATCCCAGACTATGTTTAAAATCTATTTGTTTTTGTATTTAAAATAAATTTTAAGAGGAATTTTAATAACATAAATCCTCTAGTAAAAATTAAGGTATCCTTTTCAGTTTAAATTTATTTTTTATTCATGTAGTTTTTTACATAAATATTTTTTATCATTATATAATTTTTTAAATAAAAACTTGTCATAAAAAGAAGTCATTAATGCCTAGAAATACCTTTGTAATAATCCTAGCCTTAATTTACTCATATTTCAATTCAATCTTATCTTATTAGAATCATTTGAATTTGAATTTGAATTTGTTTTTCGCTTTCTCTTCTATTTAAGTAGAATTTTAGGTTATAAAAAATATAGGAAAAACTTATGGAGACTTTCTACTATGCTGTGGAAGGATTTGGACATTCTCAAATATGTTTTTATGAAGACCTGAGCAACCTTGAATATGCTCATAAACTATCTTTTTGTTTTTTTCAATTAGATATTTATAGTTAATTTCTTTTAATTTAATAAAATTGCTATTGTTATCACCCTGAATTATCAGATTTAGTACACTTGGTATTAAAAAGTGGATCCATGAAAGAAAAGCAAGGATATATGTCACAAATTGTTGAAGTAATTGCAGGCATGAATAACAATATAAGGAACATCACCAGCAAACTCAACAAAGAATTTTGGAAAAGCTAGTGCATCAACTTCAAAACATGTCAGCTAAAAGAACCTGCAATAACCTTGATGGCAAGGTTTTCTAACGGGGGTGGAGTTACAATAGTGCCAAGCTTAATTTATTCTTATTTCAATTCAAGGTTATCATATTAGAATTATTTAAATTTGAATTTGAATATGTTTTTTTCTTTTATTTAATAGAAAAACTTATGAGAATTTTTTATTAAGGCCTCATTTATTTGTTGGAAAGTAGTTTACTTTTCGAAAGTGAATTATTTTTTGATATTTGATAATGTAATGAAAAATAAATTGAAAAATATTTTCTAATGTTTTGTTATGTCATGGAAATAGGCTGAAAAATAACTTATTAGTATTTTATTTTTTTCAAGTTTATTAAAATAATAAGAAACAAATCTTACAAATTAAAAAGTTAAATGAGAATGAAATTGAAAAAAATATAATTTGATAAATTATCTCAAATAAAATAAATAATAATCAAAATAATAGAGATCAAATTTAATAAATAAAAAAAATTAAAAGATGAAGAAATTAATATAATAATAATTATTATTTTATAAATTATTTCAAATAAAATAAGTAATAATTAAAAGAATGAGGATCAAATTTGATAGGTAAAAAATTTCAATTAAAAATTAATAATAAAAAATATATAACAATTATAAAAATAAGGACCAAAATTAATATAAAAATTAAATTTTAAGAGATGAAATTGAAAAAAAATATTCAAAACAATATATATATATATATATATATATATATATATATATGCAATCAAAAGTTTGAGAATCAAATTTGGTATAATTAGAAAATAATATGATATTTAAAATTTTTCATAACTTCTGGAAAGTATTTTCTGTCCAAAATCAAAGAAAAATATTTTTTTAAAAATCATACCAAATTTTTCTTTAAATGTAAAGTATTTTTCATTGAATAATTTTTTTAATAACAAACAAATACAAAAAATTTAAAAAAAAATACTTTTTAGAAAATTACTTTCCATTAAACAAACATCCTCTAAATTATGGGAGGGTTGAATAATTTTGAATACACTCAGAAAGTATTATTTATCTTTTTTTTCAATTAGTTTTTTGTAGCTAATTTCTTTTAATTCAATAAAATTACTATTGTAATTAACCTGAATTATAAAATTTATTACAGCCTCCTATCCGCAATAAAAACAACATTTATAAATGCGAGAAGACCTTTTTAGTAGAGGGAAAATGACGAAACAAAAAAGCGTTGCACTCTATCATTTAAAAACATTGTGAGAAATAAAAACATCGTGAGAAATAAAAACATCAATGGCGGTTCACACATCCCAAACCAACAAACCATAGAACCCAACCCTGAAATCAAAACACCAAAATCCCACCCCATACGAACTTGCCTCAAAACCCCAGCCAACCCCGAACAAACCCACCCTCAAAAACCCACAGTAACATAACAAAATGACCACCCTTTTCGTATCCCAAACCAACAAATCACATAGCCCAATCCCAAAATAAAATCACCAAGATCCCATCCTAACTACCTCACACCCAAGCAAACCCTAAAAAAACCCACCTTAAAAAACCCGAAGGAACACAACAAATTGACCACCCTCTTCCCACTCTCCTTCCCTTCTCTCTCGTGAGCGAAACCCTAAAACAAAAAAAATAACTATTGCTGGAATGCAGAAACCAAAAGATAATTTTGGGCTTTTAATTGAATTTAATATTTGTTAAAATATCAAATTATTCCTTATTCAATTTGAATATAGCTAAAAAACCAGATTGAAAATATAAAAAAACATTTGAGAGTCCGTTTTAAAATTCTACTTTTAAGAGAATGCAGTCATTTTATTGTGATTTGAAAATGTAAAATGATCAAATTTCTTCAATCAATCTAATAATAACTAAAATGATATTTGTGAAAAGACCAAACTAATTCCATAGCTAGTTCAATAACAAAATAGTTACACTGTTCTAACAGTTTATCTCTCTGTATATACACTGTTTTCCAAGATCTATTAGTTTATTAATAACGATAATAGTAATTGCAGTTGACAATGTTTGGAGAGAAAATGGTCAAGCCATTTGTGGGCTTTCTGGGTTGGTTTGTTTCCTTCCTTTGAACATTCCTTTCCTTGCAATTTTAGTGATTAATTGGTCTTTATCAGGAAAAACAAAAAGAAAAAAGGGGTGGACTCAACTTTGAACATTCCTTTCCACTCAAGAACCTTGTTACGTTCAAAATCATCTTTCTAATGGATCATTTTAACTCCCTCGTCAATAGCTCTTGAGCCTTGTTTAATGTCTTCAAGACCTTACAAGCTATTATCTTCTGTACGAAGTCTAGGCCTTAATTGCCACATAAAGTAGGTCTCGGGGATTTCGGCCTCGTTCTCGAAACCAGGCAATCTTAAATTTATGTATTGTACACGAGATTTTTTACCTCTCTGCCTCCTTTCGATTGATTTACTTCTTTTTAGAAGAAAAAAACTAGTAAATTGTAATATGTTATTTTAAGTATTTTATATCAAATTCATCTTGTAATTTAGATGGTTGAAGCACACAAGATAGCCTAAGTTCATGGATTTCAATCTTACAATACATGTTTTTTTATTGGTTTTTTTTTGTTTGGGTTTTTTTTCTAGTTTTTTTTTCAATTTTATAATTTAATATAGTGTTTTTATTTAATTTTATTTTTTAATATTGAATTGATAATAAATTATTTTTTATATTTTTTTATTATATAATAAAATTAAAAAGAAACAATTTGATCCGGTGAAATTTATAATCCAAATTATAAGTTTGATGGCCGGGTTGACTAACTATTAATCAAAGAGATGGTTTGAGATTTGTTGGCTCTTTTTTATATCTTTTAGTTACTTTTTTTAATTTTATTATTTAGTGTGGCAGGGGTCTTTATTGAATTTTATCATTTAAGTATTGGGTTGATGGTATATTATTACTTTTTTGTATTTTTATTATATAATAAAATAAAATAAAAATAATTTAATCTAATGGAACTTATAACTCAGATTGTGAATCGAGTTTACTAAATATTAATTAAAGAGTCGGGTCGAGATCTTTTGGCTCTTTTTTTATATCTTTTTGTTTTTTTTTAATTTCAATATTTAGTGTGGGGTTTTTATTAAATTTTATTTTTTAATATTATATTGATAATAAATTATTTTTTATATTTTTTATCTTATAATAAAATAAAATAAAATAATTTGATCTAATAAAATCTATAATTTAGATGATGAGTTTAGTAGGGTCACTAAATATTAATTAAAGAATTAAATTGAAAATTTTAAAGTTTAAACTATTATATCAAGTAATGATAATACTGAAAGATTTCTGACAATGTAAATATTTTTTTTTTTACATTCCCAAAAACTAGATTCAACACACATAAAACACCTACAATACACTACTAGTTACTGGATAGGTACGGGATCAATATTGGTTTCTTCTTGTCTTGATTCTTACAATACCCACATTTGAATCGGAATAAAAAATGAAATGATTGTTTTCTCACAACTCGATTATCATATCCACACCACTTTATTTTACGGGGGAGAAAAAAAGTCTACACGATAGGAAATGAGAAAATCTTGAGACGAATTTCATGGGAACTTGAGACGAAGATTCTCGTTACGTATCTAAAAAGAATAAGACTAATGGGTTTCCACTTTTCAACCTCGTTTTAGATGGGGCTAAATAAAAACTGAAACATCGTCGATTTAGTTAGCAATCAATGATATTGGCTTAAATCTATTATATGACTAACTTTTAAAGATGTATTGTTTTATCTTCATATTCATGATCTCATAATGGGTTTTGTCTTGAAAGTGTATCTTTCAAGGAAAAATATAATCCTGAAATCTATGCGTTACTTAGATTTAGATTCCTAAGCATTGTGAGATGATGATAAAATCATAACCTTTCTAGTCAAGAGACATGAGAGCGGAGAACACATAGTTCACATTTCTATAAACTACATCAAGGATGATGTTAGCTTAAAACTGCTTCGACTGGCCTTTCAAGATGTATTGTTTTATGTTTGAGCTCATGGTGATCTTGCTCTGAATTTTGTTTTGAAAAGGATATCTTCAAAAAAATATAAGTAATACGCATAGGTTGTAAGATACCACAACCATCGAATTCTAGCAAATGTGGAATATTAATATTACCAGCCACCATAACTTACGCATGCTTACAGTCAGGGAGTTGTCAATTTTAAAAGCATCTAGTTGGTTTGGTCAAATGGTTCATGTTCAGAATATGTAGAGCCATTTTAACTTGAAACTTTTTCCCACGATCACTAACTATCTAGTAAAAGGTTAAAACATAATTTCACTTGACTTAGGCGTTCCTTCCAGTTGGTGTCCTTGACTCTATGATCTTTATATATCCAAGTTGAAAAACAAGGTCAGGGGATTCATTGATTAAAGCAAGGAAAACCTGTGTTCCCTCGAACCCATCCCTTTTGTGGGGCATGAGCATGTCTTTGTGTGGTTCAAAGAGAATAACAAATCCCGTATGACCAGACAGCAACATAACTGATCTAGGCAAGGCATGTGGGGTTACCTCAGCTAAAGGTCTCAGCTATCAATTCAATCCCCCATTAAATCCGTCCGTACATGAATCAGTTCACACAAGATCGAGAGGCAAAACCACACAAAGCTCAGGCGGAGGGGCCAAAAATATAGACACTACACCCCGTTCAATATCAACTTTATCGGATTCTACCCATCCCCACCGCAATGAGAGAGAAAGAAAGAAAAGAGAGAGATCCTCATATCCCCACAAACAGCAACAAACAGCTCCTAGCAGGCTTTTGCAGTGATAGCTTTTCCTCCTTCATACATCCCAAGCATCAATGCGTTCATACATGAATGTTGGCCAGCAAGCATGCATCATTGGAGCTGCAATATTGCGGTAAAGGTTAAAATTCAAGATTTTACTTCGGGATGCCATGTGTTCGATTCTTAGATTCCCGAGACGGAGAATAGGAATTAAAAAATGCTATTTCTATTAGCTGCTCTAAAGCCTATGGAGCCCCTTGAA
The DNA here is from genome assembly GCF_000495115.2 of Populus euphratica. Lineage (NCBI taxonomy): Eukaryota > Viridiplantae > Streptophyta > Magnoliopsida > Malpighiales > Salicaceae > Populus > Populus euphratica. The sequence continues at coordinate 217,415 of NW_011499851.1, forward strand.
AAAGAAGAAAAAAACATGACTGTTATTTTTTAATATTTTTTTTTTGCAAAATTTTCTTTCGACTAGGAGGTTAATTAGAGATATTCATGTGCCTACTTGAGCTTCCAACCCCTTGTATTCCTGCGTGGGTTTGATGCTGATCACTGCGACTCAACATGAGACCAACTGATTTTATGGTTTCAGCTTGTTCATAACGAAGGAGAGAGACTGCACAAAAACGAAAGAAAATATAAAAAAAGAAAAAAATGAATCAATATCAAGCAAAAACTTTCTTAGAAACTATTGATTTCCTAATTGTTAGATACAAATACAATTGTTTTTTATAAGACTGATAAATAAAGCTGAAAAACACCAAAAAAGAAAAACATATCATATTATTGCAATTCTTGTAACATTTTTTAAATGAAACGTCCTTCATGATGGATGAAAAGTGTATAAATATTTATTTTTGAATGAAACTTCTTTCAACCTAAATTCAAGTAGGCAGGGGTAAGATTTATGTTTTGAATAATTAATTAATTTTTTAATAATGACAATCTAATTTATTTTTTCTAGTCAAATTGGCTAAAAGTGGATGCATAATACCTATAAAAAATCATCTTTGAAGAATTTGATATTCTCTAATGATTAAATCGATGATTTTTTTAAAATAAAATACTATAATATTACATAGAGATACTATAAGAATGAATATGTAATAAAAAATAAAGATTTTGAACCTTTTATTTAAAAAATTCATGGTTTATTTATAACACATAAATATTTTTATGTAGATGAGATGTTAAAGGGTAATATTATCCTAATGGTATTAAAAATAAAAAATATCCCTGACATATATATTAATATGGATAAAAATATGGTGGGTCTTTAAAGAACTTTTACACATTATATCTTACACAACATTAATATCAATGCAAATATGATGAGTTCTTAGAGGATTTTTATATACCTAATAGGTATAAGTAGAATATGGTTTAAAATATAATTGTGTTTAAATGAGATGAGTCCTTTCAATATATGAGTTCAAGAGAGGTTGGGTCATTCTCTTGGTTGAGCTTAAGAAAAGTGACATTTTATGGGAATTTTTTAGGCTTTTAAATTTAGATTTATCATTATTCTTATACTTTAAATTACTTTTGTCAAACTAACTTAAAAATGGCATTGCTAACCATCAATATTTCCAAGCTTTATAATTTATCCAAATATTTATTATTTGTTACTCAACTAATCAAATATTTCAATTAAAAAAATATTATTATTGAATTAATATAAAATTATTTTTAAAATCTTAATCACTTGATAATTTAAATTTTTAAATTAAAAAGTTTATTTGATATGATATAAACGCATGGTTAAGTTGGTCATTTGAATCCCATCACATCAATCTTTTTTTCATGATGTAACATTTAAATATTAAAGATAATTTTTAAATATTTAATAAGTTAAACTAAATTAAAGAGATTGATTAGATTAATATAAAATAACTTGTTATACTAATGAATCCATAAGTTATATGGATATATTGACATGGGCAAAACAAAGGATAAGGAATTTATTACAACTTAAAACTCTTAAAGACCATGAACACTATAAAAATAAGAAGACTCTTAGAATATTTAATTTTATTCTTGTATATCTTTCTTTGCCAGAAAGTTATTACAAACAATTATATAAAAAAACTAAAGAACCCTAATAATATTGAATAGAAAAAAATAAATTAGGGAAGAATATCCCTTTCAAGTAGAAAAAAAACTATAAAAGCATCATAATAAATAATAAAGAAATAAAATAGGAAGAAATAAAATTAACTAAGAAAAATATATATTTTCTTAGAAAAGCGCATGCATTAGTCTTGCCGAATTAGAAAGAACTCGTCCTCGAATTCAATCTTTAGTTAGAAATTGACCTTTATCAAGAAAATCTTTTTATGTGTGAACCACCCTATCATGGGTCATGGGTCATAGGTCCCTAACACTTTTATGCAAACCACTTCATTAAAGATCCATTCCTAACACAATCCCTTAGTGCAAGAAATTTCATCATAGATCCCTAACATAATACTTTTGTGCAGACCACCCTATCATAAATCTCATATCTAGGATTTAAATGACAACAACTGATATAGATGAAAACCACATACTAGTTCTTGCACATCTTTTTCTTAAGTGAGAACTTCCTCATCCTCTCTTATATAAGAACATCATATTCTGAAACCTCTTTTAGCCATGATTATTCTGCAACACACAACAAATCAAAATAACCATTAGAGATCGTTGGTCTCTAATATCAATTGATGTAGGCAAAGCGAAGGATAAGGGGTTTAGTACAAGTCAAAACTTTTAAAGATCAAGAACATCATAAATATGAGAAGACTCTCAAAATACTTAATTTTATTCTTTTATATCTTCATTTTTCAAAACATTATTACAACACTTTATATAGAAAATATAGAAAAAATAAATATCAAATAGAAAAAAAATTACAAAAGAATATTCCCTTTGAACAAGAAAAAACTAGAAAAACATCATAATAAAAATTAGAAAAAAAAATATGAAGAAATAAAATTAACTATAACTATATATATTCCTAAAAATATTTTCCTCATCATATATCCTAATATATAATTGACATTCTGCATTCTCATTCTAAAATCAACCCAAACCAATAATTCATAAATATCTCTTAAGGTGACTAAAAATATATCTTCATCTAAACAACATTGTTAAAAGTATGTAACAACAAAAAAGAATATTTTAATATGATGGAGTTTTAGACCTACTTACTTATATAGAGTTAAAATTAAGTCAAATAATGATAGTCGGGTTATTATATTATAAAGAATATAGGTTAGAGGACACAAGTTATTAAAAAGATCTGCTACCCTAACTATTAATATAACTTTCAATTATAAAAAATTATATCTTTTCTAAAAATAATAATGTATTCGTATATTGATCTACCAACATCATTGTAATAAAATTACATATTGATAATGTTTTGCTTACTAATATTAATATTTTTCTAATTAAAATTATATTTACATAATATAATGTAAGTTTGTGCAAATCCAGAACAACCTTGCATTTATAAAGATATTTTAATAAATTAACATAAAAATATTTTTAAATCTCACTTGTTTAATTTGTTGGATTAATATTTTTTAAAAAACATTTTCTAACAAGTTGTCCATTGATATTTGCTTATGTGCATTTTAACATTTTTATATTTGAAATTGAATTAATCATTATATCAGTTCATAAATGCACTTAGAGCCTACTGCTATATTTATTGGCCGGATGATCTACCAATTCTACAAACTGACTTATCAAATTTAATTTTCACTTATTCATCTTTTTTTTTATTATTATTATTATACCCATTAAACCCATATATTGCAAAAATAATTTTGAGTAACCATACTTGACATACAAATAAAGCTAATTTCTAATATTCTACATTCTATAATTGAGTATTAAATGTGCACCTTTTGTTTTGAAAACATAGTTAATAGGCTACGCAATTGAGCCATACTTTTGCTAAAAAACAAAAATTCAAATTTTTTTTTTATTTTCTATTATTTTAAGATGCTGATGTTAAAAATAAATTTTAAAAGATGAATTTTAAAAAATAAAAAAATATAATTTGATGTATTTCTAAGTGAAAAACACTTTAAAAAACAATTATTACCATAATAACAAATACTACCATACAAGAAATCAAAAAGGTATCATTAACACCCAACCTGATTAATGAGAATTGTTGCATAAAGTTTGTAGACAAGTCAAATATCATCTTAAGCTTGTCAAATAAATTAATGAAAATACAAAAAGTAACACTTTATACTCTTTTTTTATAGAAAGCCTGAAAATGTTTTTTAAACTAAACACAGGTCAACTAAAGCAAACTATCACATATTGAAAAAATATTTAAAAAATAACAGAGTTTAATAAAATTCATGATTAGGAACAATGATGTTGTCACTACTTTGACAAAGTTGTTATTTTCAACCATGACTTTAACCCCTAACTCTAAATTCTAAATTACCCTCACCCCAAACTAACCTCAAATGATTCATTTCCAAATTCATTATTTCTTATGAATCTACCTATGAGTTTTTTCCATTACTACTTTTTGCTATCACCTCTCTTGTATCAGAGTTGTTTTCACTTTCACACCATGTGTTTTATGGATTTTGTTTTGCAAAAATAATGTTTATACCAGTTGTTGTAACCCAATTTTGGATTCACTAAAATTTTTTAGGAATGTTATTTTATCTTATTATTCATGACAAAAAATATAATAAATAAAAAAAAAGAGTTTAAAATATATTTTCTCGAGTCAACCGTCATTTTCTGTCAAAACCGAGTCCACCAGGTCAATACGGGTTAAACGATGTCGACCGGGATGAAAAATGAGTTTCAGGACGTTTCGGGTCAAAACCGTCATTTTCTATCAAAACCGAGTCCGTCGGGTCAATACGGGTCCCACCATGTCGACCGGGGTGAAAAATGAGTTTCG
>NW_011499851.1:222496-222668 GCF_000495115.2 Populus euphratica
AAAATTCAAGACAGCATAGAAGGAAAAAAGATTAAAAAAATTCAATTTGATTCTCAATTCTCACGTATTACTATTTGGTATTACTATTTGGGTTACTATTTATTTTTCTTATATTTTTTTGCACCCTAGTAAGATATTAATTTTTTTTTTAATAAATTAAAAAATACCAAAA
>NW_011499851.1:223708-232563 GCF_000495115.2 Populus euphratica
GTCGTGTAGCGACACCAGTTGTTATGCTTAACTTATTAGCATCATATGATTTATCATTACATTATATTGTCACCTATTTTACACTAAGATTAATGTCCATTGTAAACAACATAAACCTTGATTTTTTTAATTATATAATCAATACTTATTGAAATATGAATACATATTTGTATCAATATTTTATTTGTGATAAACCCAAATTTAACGCGTCTTAAAAACTTTTAAAGGATCTAAAAACACACGATCTAAGACAATGTACCTAAACTCAATCATTTTTGGGCTCATCACCAATGGCATGGGCTTAACCTATAGAAAAAACTCAAACCTCATAATTACTGACTTAATATATTTTAGATCTTACTCTCTATGTATCTTTAAATGTATAAAAAATCTCTCAATATCATACCATATTTCATATTTTTGATGCATATATATGAGATGTTTATAATTGATTAATGATATTAAGGCAAAATAACTCTTTAACTCCTTCTCTTCATCAAAAGACAAGATTTATAGGCTATAAATACTCACGAGTCCTTCAAACTCCAGGTTCACAACCTTCATTCTTTAATGCATATATATTTTTAAAGTATCTTTCTCTAAAATATCATTATTTTTTCTCTTTATAAAAATAGATAAATATCTGAAAGTCTCAACATCTACCAAAATAAACCTTTTACAAGTACTAACTACCAGCCACCTTGGATTACTAGGTAATAGGCATCACCTACTAGTTATCTTAGCTAAGAAGAATGAATAAAATTGATAGAACTAAGAAATTAACTGATTATTTAACATATATGTCTTGCTTCAAAGTTACTTTGATTTTTCAAGACATAATCATTGGCGTTGTTTGTGGAAAACTGATTAAAAAGCCATGAACTATTTTTTTAGTACTAGTTTTTTACATCCTTAATCACCATTAATGGAAGATAGCCAAAGCACTTCAAGAATATAACATGTGATAGACCTCCTTACCACAATAGATACTTTTATATAACTAAACTTTTAACAGCTCATCAATCAAGTGCAACTCCTTATCTATATTGTGTTGACCACTTAGAGGGAAAACTAGGCTTTTCCACCTTGGTAAGTTTTGGTACCCACAACATCATCACCCTTATAAAGGATTGATCACATATTGCTTTAGTATAATATCATAACTTTTAAAGGGATGGATCAACGGGCTCTCTAATGCCTAACAAATCATCTTATGATATACCATCCTTGATAGAAAGTAAGTTTATGTAAAAAATAAAATAATTATATCTTTGATATACATTTTTTATTTGCAAATCATCAGGGTTGATCCTAGATCCCCATTTTATAGTGTAGTCGCGAACTGACATATTCTCTAAATAATGCCTAAATGTCTTACTAATTCACCAGGGTTTGATCTTAGATCCCCCATTCTCTAGTGCAGTTTTGAACTTATACATTCTCTAGATGATGCTTAAAAAAGTATCACCAACTTTTAACAGAAAAGATTAATCAAGGATTTTTCTAGTGAAATCGCATAACTCCCTTTGGAATGGATTGATGAAGAATATTTCTAGTGCAATAGCACTACTCTTTAAGGAAAGGATTGATTGAGGATTTCCCTAGTACAAAATGATCAATTTTTAAAGGATAGACTTAGTCTTTCTAATACAACAACATCACTATCTAATGGATGAACTTTGTTTGCCTAGTATAATTACATCATTCTCCAAGGGATTGACTACAGTTCTCTCTGGTGCAATAACACAATCCTCTATAGGTTCCCCTAACTACTCCTCAAGTTCACTTTAGCCTCTTAGAATTTTTAACTACGAGCTCCACTCTTCATGGGTTCTTCCTGGTCATTTAGAAATTTTCTAAGGCTGCACCCTTTATAGGTTGTTCTCAGCATCTTAAAAATTCTTTAAGTATAGGTTCACCCTCAATGGATTCCTCCCAACCTCTTAAAATTTTTCTAGGTATAAATTCACCCTCCTTAGATTCCCCTCATCCTCTTAGAAATTTTTTAAGTGTACATTCACCCTTAATAGGCTTTTCTAACTATTTAAAAAAAAATTAAGTATGGGTTACACTCTTCATGGGTTCCCCTAATCTCTTAGAAATTTTTTAAGTATAAACTCACCCCTATCGAGTTCCCTCTAGCCACTTAATTTTTTTTAATTATAGGCTCCACCTTTTATGGATTCCTCTAGCCTTTTAGAAATTTTATATGTATAGGCTCACCCTCAATAGGTTTCTTATAGTCTCTTAGAAATTTTATAAATACAAGTTCATTCTCAATAGACTCCCCTCAACTTCTTAAAAAATTCTCTAAGTATAGTCTCACTTTTCTTGGGTTCCTCCAACCACTTATAAATTTTTTAATCATGATGCATGTTTCTATACATGGCTCTTTGGTAATTTACCCAGGGTTTCCACCCTCTTTTTATATAAAGAAAATGTGACAAACTCGCCATGATAATTGAGCACTTTTCTAAAGTTTTTATGTTTCAATATCATAAAAACTTGGAGGCTACTAATAAATTCAAATTTAAAGAGAGCCTAAAAAACCCTTGAATACCCAAAAACTCATGATCTTAGATAACACGTATTGGCCCAATTGTCAATAAGTTTATCTTTTTAGAAAAGTTTAGTCTAGAAAAAGAGTCTAACCTCCATGGGTTTAGCATAGGAAAATAGATCAGCTTTTATGGTTACTAACCCAATACATTTTAAATCTTATTCTTTTTATATTTCTATGTATATAAAAATTTCTCAAAAGCCTATCATATCTTTATTTTATTAATTTATATATAATAAATATTTATTTATTTTTAATATTATTATGATAAAATAGCTTTCTAAATTTTTTATAAAAAATAAAATTATAAAATTATAAAATTCTTATAAATCTTTCCCGTTAAAGTATTTTAAGGTTATTTTAAAAGATATATACCAAAAATAAATTTTAAAAAGTCATAACTACACTAGAATTGCTGGCTAATAAGGACTCGAGCCCTGTGCTCTATCAGATGCAGGGCAAACAACGGTCAGCGAGCTGGTACTGCAGCAGCCTGCATGTTGCGTCAGATTTTGGATCGAACCTCTACAGAAATTTGCTAATGTCCAGAGATAAATGTCAGGCAAGGCCTGTCGCTGGGCTAGTCTGCCAACATCCTAGCCAATTCAACTTGCATATAAGTGCAAGTACTGCCAGCAGTATGGTAATTAAGAGTTTTTTTTTTTTAATAGTATGGCCCAAATTATTATTTTTTACAAACTATCTAACTCAAAAATATTTAAAAAATAGAATAAATTCATTGATTGCACTATTAATAACAACACAATTTATCAACAATTATTATATATATTAAAAGGAAATAATCAATAATATTTTACTATAAAAATAGCATAATTATAAATTTTATCAATTTTTTACTTTAGAGGTGCTAAATATGTAATTTTTAGGTTTTTTATATAAAAAAGTTTTTCTTATGTTTTTTCTTTAAACTTGGTATTTTTATAATTTTAGACTTGATTTATTTATTATTTTTTTTATTTTCATTTCATTTTTTAGAAAAAATATTATTTTTTATTCTTTATGCCTGAAATATTTATTACTCTACGTTTAACCTATTTGAATCATTTTTTTTTGTTCTTATCTTTATTTTTTTATAATTTTTTTCTTTTTTTCTTTACACTTTTTTTTAAATATTATTATATAAAAACTAAAAAAATGATGTTTCACTGTAGCAATGCAACATTATTGTATTTTTCTACTATATTAAAAATTAGCTTGAGATTTTACATATTTTTATTAACGTATATAATCTTTACTATATTTTATTATATATAAGCATTAATTTTTTATTCATAATTATATTTTTTACTCGATGTTGAAAAATATGTCAATAACATATACATTTTAATTTTTTTGCATGAGAAAAAATATTATTCGACCTGCAACTTGATAAGTTGAATAAATGCGTTAAATATTTTATTTTTTGTATTTAGTGGCATAAATTTTTCTCAATTTACTTAATTAAATAAATGTACGGTTTTTTTATTTATAGTTAGGATTTTTTTGTAAAGAATATCTATTGAAAAGCTGGCATAGTTATTTTATTTTTCAAAAAATTATTTTATTTGGGACAAAACACGAGTTAAATAACTAGTAAAATATATTTTTTTATTAAATATACATATTGTATTGTTTGCAATAGTGCAACATGTAATTTTTTTTTAGGTTAATGCATTATTTTTAATAAGAATCTCAACAAAAAATAAAATTAAATCAACAAGTTATGTTGTTTCCAACAACCTAACCAGTAAAAAACTTTTGTAAAAGTTGTGCCATCGAAACACAAATATCTTGCACAATCAATATTAGTGAAGGTTGCATAGTTCAGGAAGCAACTTTCACATTTATTTTTTATATATATTTTTAACTATTGAAGGGTATAACATGTTGAATTTTTATTTTTATTTTTGAGGTTGCACTGTTTCGAAGAACACAACTTTCATATTTTGAAAAAAAAGATTGATGTTGCATAGATAGTATTGTTCTCGGTAGCACAATTTAATGGCCAAATCGCTGTGCTATTTTCTCAAATGTTTTATTTTTTCAAAATCCCAACCTCATTTAACTTTTTTTACCCTCTTTGATCTCTTTGTCCATGTACACGGTGGGTGCAATGAATGCTATTGTTTCAATTGGTTATTATTATTTTTATTCCACTATACCCAAAAAAGTATAACTCTCATCTTTATTATATTTGATTTTAAAACAATATTAATTTAGAGTCCATTTGACATCACTTATAAAAAATAACTTTTCACTTTGAGCTGCTATTTAAAAGCTACTTAAAAATATACTTCTAACTTAACTCATTTTAACTAGTTTTAGTCCTGGGGTTTATATAAACCCCAGGACTAAAACTAGTTAAAATGAGTTAAGTTAGAAGTATATTTGATAAAAAAAAAAAAAATCATTCAAAATAATTTTTTAAAAGAAAAATGTAGTATAAGTTAAAATTCACAAGTCAAATTAAAGTTAAAATTTTTAATTTTAATTCAAACAAAATCTTGACTTAATTTTATAACAAACTTTTGATTTAAATAAAAAAATATTTATAATCAAATATATTTATGATTTTTTTTTAAGTCAAAAGTAAAAAAAAAACTTCAAATCAATTTATAAAAATCATAACAAAAACAACCTTAATCTCATCCAATAATGTCGTTATCTCAAATGTTATATCATTTTTTTTCCACATAACTCAATTTTAGCCGAACCACATGTAGGGACATGTAAAATACTGTATTGTGTAAACCATAGCACGTTTCGTATCGGGCTTTTAGGACATATTGCTAACCATTGCAATCAAGGACAACGTTTGTTTTTCCTTACTTCATTTTATTCAAGCAATCAATTAAGGTTTTTTTTTTTTTTTTTTGCTTCTTCTCTGTTTGCATTAGACAGTGTTGTGTTGTTTATTTTTATAGTAGCGCCGTGTTTTTTTTTAAAATATTATTTTTTATTTTAAATTATCTTAATGTGTTGATATTGAAAAATAAATTAATTTTAAAAATAAAAATATATTTTGATATATTTCTAAAAACAATACTTTAAAAAACAATTATTTCTAAATGCCAAACACTACTTTATTTTGCCTTCAAACATATTATTCAATGACTTTTGTTTTTAAAATTTGACCTTTTATTTTGAATCTTCATTAAGTATCTGTTTCCACATGTAGCAAAGGATATGGTTCAAATTTTTGAATAAGCTACTTTAATGGTAGTTAGAGGTTGGATTTGGATTTTCTCAAGAGAATATAACCGTCATCAAAATTGGACGAGAAATATAAAATATTAAAGCGTTAAGCTATTTTCATTTTTAATTCAGATTTAATGAATATGACTCTTTTTTCAAAAACCGGACCAAAAGGCCTTTTACCCATTAGAATGACATTTATACAATAGCATACGAATTACAAAGTTAAATTTTAACCTGCAGTTCAGTTTCTGGGGAAGAGCAATTCTCCAAAGGCTTGAATGAGTAAGGATGGTAATAGTTCCTCAAAACTCTTAAATGAAAAGGAAAAAAAATAATCAAAAAGAGCTTGGCCTGGACAATTATCTTTTTTCCACCCAAGGAAGCTTGGGAAAGCCAAGAGTCGGAGTCCAGGGCAAAAATTCTAACAAAATTAGCTCACACAAGCCAAAAAGAAAGAAATATTACACGAGGAAAGGACACAGGTAGAAAGAGACGGATGGCACAGAGATTGTTTTTACTGCCTTGAATACCTATCGGAATGTGTGCAAGACAAAAGAGAATGAGTGGTCAAATCACGAAAAGTAATCCTGCACTTACGCAATGAAAATTTTCAATAATTATGTCCAAAGTAGAAAAAAAGATGTCATGGTTATGCTATGATAGTGTAATGAAGTCCTGCTTGCTTTATTAGCAAATGTAAATGTGAATGCATATAGATATCGATTTATGAGTTTTTTTTTTTGAACTTGCACAATAAAAATTTTTTTTAGTAAATTAATATAAATAAAAAAATATTTAAAAATTTAGTATACTTAATTCAGTCATATATAATATTTATAAGATAAAAATTACAAATAACATATATGACTTGACAATTATATTTTTTATTAGTGATTTAAGAGTTGTATATACCAATTATGACACTCGGATTGTAAATGTTATTTGTAACACTTGTTTTTCACACTTCTCTTATAACAACACTAACTATTAAAAATATCTTAAATTAAAATACTCTGACTCTAAGATCAAATAGAGATATTACACATGATCTAAAAGTTGCCACATTTGTAAGTAATTTATCTAGGATATTTGAAGGTCAAAATACATTATAATTAAAAAAATCTTCAACATTTTCTCTATGCTCCCCAAAATATTTATTAGATCTAAAAATATTATATGTATTATAGCTAATTCAGGCAAACTATAGAGAAATTTTTAAACATTATTAAAAACCTTTGACAAGTTCATGATCATATTACCATAAAAATACCACAAAAATCAAATGATTGCCTATTTTTTTTTTCATGTTCAACTTTTAGCCATGCTTTGGTCACATCATCAATCTCTACTATATCCTCATATAAATATTAAACTCTTATTTAGAAGGATTTGTATATATCTTATGCAACATATATTTCAAGGCAACATTTTTGAATTTTTTTGTTGAGATTACTTATAAAATATCATGAATAATATCAATGATATCCAATGGGCTCAAGAAAAATATGTATAATGGAATTCTTAATCACCATATGTCTATATGATATAATATACAACCTTATATGACTATCAGTTATATATCAACAAAGCAAATCTAAAAACCAACTATAATTATCATTTATCTCTTTTTTGATAATAGCAAAACACAATAGATAAAATTTATTATTCACATCACAAGCAACTGTAACCAACAACTTTGCCTTGTACTTACCATAAAAGTGAGTGTCGTCAATACTTATTAGAGGACGACAATATTGAAACCCATCAATTGAAGTAGCGAATGCCCAAAATGTTCTTTCAACTGTTATCTTGTTGCCATCAACCATTTTACGATCCTAAGTGATAATTGTTCCTGGATTTTAATCTCTTATTGCTAGTAACATTCTAGGTAGGTTTTGAAATGATTATTTATATGTATCAAATAATTGCTCCAATATTTTCTGTTTAGTCTTCCATGCTTTTTAATAGGAGACTTCATGTAACTCCCGGGTAAATTCCTGTATTTTGATTTACAAAAAAAATAAAAAAGGGGGAAAATAATTATATATATATATATATAAGTTAATGGAGTAGAAATTATTATCTAATAATATGAATGTGGGACGAGGATTGAAATTGAATAAGTCAAACTTTTGGGACAAATAGTTTTAAAACAAAACAAGGAAGGACTTAAATGAAAAGGGGGGAAACTTGTAAATAAATAAACAAGTGGGGAGTGGATTTAAGAGGGGAGTGACCGGCCATGTTAGGGCCTGAGAGGGAGAAGAATTGAGTGAAATTTATTAAAGTTCATCCAAATAAATTCACAAAAATAAAAAAGAAAGGAGATATAACTAGTGATTAAAGTTTATTACGAAGGGTTTGAACAAGAAAATCTCAAAAGGGGAACAAAAGATTTTTTTCAAAGAGGGGAGGCATTGAGAGGAAAATAAGGGGGGAAGGAGGAAGGAAATTTGTAATGTTTTGAATAAATGAGTAGGAAAATACAATAAAGTCCTTGGTGGCTTAAAGTGTGGGTATAAATGAATGAGGGGTAGTGTAGTAATTCAACAAAACTTGATAAATATAAATAGAAAGTAAAAAAACAAAAAACAAAATAAGTGATCTGAAAGTTGAGAGAGAATCGGCAGGAGAGAGAAGGGAGAAAGAAGAAGAAGAGAAAAGAGGGAAATTAGAAGAAAAATAGAAAGGAGTTGAAGGAAATAAGTTTAAAGGTAAGATTATATATAAATATGTGTTGATTAAGTTTTAATTTTGGTTTTGATAAATGTTAGGGTTTTGAAAATTTGTGTTTTGGGTTTGATTGATGAATTAATTGAATTTTATGGGTTGATTGTTATGGGTAATGGATTATTTGGTGGATTTTGAGAGATTGAATTGAAAGATGATGATTTTGAGTTATGATTTTGTTTGAATGGTGAAATTATGTTAGAAATAAGGAAAGAACAGTGGGTTTCTGTTGAAATTCTGGGTTGGAGGTTGAAGATGACGAAAATTCATTTTGGTATATTACCAATTTTATTATTTTTTTTTATTATGGATTAGATTTCGAGAAAATCGTTAATTTTTGGGTTTTTAGGAAAATAACTAGTTTAGT
>NW_011499851.1:233315-291641 GCF_000495115.2 Populus euphratica
TATGTGGTGATTTCAAGCTTTCCATCTCTTATTTCTTTGAATTAAAAGGTAACAAATCTTTTCCTCTCAATTAAATTGATATATTTAGTATGTTAAGATTTTATTCAATTGTATTAGCGTATAATTATGATATGAGTTGTGAGATTTAATGGGTTAATTTATAAAATTATGATGAATTAATGTTTTAATAAATGAAATAATAGTGGGTAATGTTTCAATTTGTGAAATTGAAGATATAGGTATGGGTTCTTTTGAGGAGAGGTTTGCCGAGAGAAAGAAAATAAATGAAAATGTTGGATCAATAATTAATTGTTGAGTTATGTGGTAATATTGATGATGAAGGAGTTATATTAGTGATGAGTTAATATTGTTGAGTGATAATTAAATGAGTTATATGGTGATATTGATGATGAAGAAATTATATTAGTGATGAGTTAATATTGTTATTTGATAGTTAAATGATTTATGTGGTAATATTAATGATGAAAGAATTATATAAGTGATGATAAAGGAATTACATTAGTGATGAGTTAATATTGTTGTTTGATAGTTAAATGAGTTATGTGATAATATTGATGAAGAAATTATATTAGTATGAGTTAATATTGTTGAGTGATAATTAAATGAGTCATATGGTAATATTGATAATAAAGAAATTATGTTAGTGATGATATTATTGTTGAAAATTAAATGAATTATGTGGTGATGTGTTGATGAAGTAATTAAATTAACAATGAGTTAATTTTGGTGGTTTAATCAATAAAGTGGTTTTATGGTGATATTGTTGATGAAATAATTAAATTGATGACAAGTTGATTTTGTTGAAATAAGATTTAATTGGTAATAAAATGAACCTACAGGAGTGGACAAGGCTATAGGAACCACTAAACAAACAGGTTCAACTAACAGGACGCAAACACCAAGTAGGTGTTTAATATCTTGAATTTTCTTTCTTTCTCTGAACTTTAGATATTTAAATCTTTCCTCGATCAATGAAATTTTATGTGGAATGCTGGTAGATTTTTCCATGATAATTTATTTTAAACATGAAAAATTTATGGGCTAGTTATCCTGGAATGGAACTGGTGCCTTGAGAATGGGTAGCTAGTAGACCAATTATCATGGCATGAAACTAGTGCCCTGTGAATGGACAGTTGTGCTGGTATGGCACTAGTACTAGTATGGAACTAGTTATGATAGTCCAGTTGTGTTGGTATGGTACTAATATTGGTATGAAACTAGTGCTGGTAGTCCAGTTGTGTTGATATGGAATTGGTGCTGGGATGGAACTAGTGCTGGTAATTCAGGTGTACTGGTTTGGAATTGAAGTTCTATAATGTGGACAGATTTAAATTTTAAATTATTGATTTGTGACTAGTACTTGATACATGATAGTAAATGTGAAAATTTTATGAGTAAGTAATGTATATATTTATATGTTAATGCAAATATAAATACGCTAATTGACCATGATTATCTTTTAAATCATTATGCAGGTTCATCTCAATACTGTACCTCCTAGTAGTTTTAGAGTTTACTTCTATTACCAGTAAATCTTTTGGATATGTAAATTGTTGATAATATCATTATTATCTGTATATTTTGAAGATTATAATGTTGAGTATATATCAATTTAAATGGACTAGCATATATAATGGTGATATATATATATATATATATATATATAAGCGTATAGTTAATATCATTTATGATAAACTATATTTAAAAGATTATATATGATTGAAGGAAGTATATTAAATATATAATCTATGGTTTGTGTATCATGGTTAAGATAATTCTTTCTTTATTTTAGCAAAATAATTATTCATTGAGTTGATATGTTAGAGAAAGTGAAATATTGTTGATTAAAATATGTTGGAGTATGATACTGAATTATGAAAATGGTTGATTAGGGATTGATGTTGATTTTGTTGATAACTTAGGATATGCTAAATTGGGGGAAACCCTTCCAAGATTTTTGAAAAAAAAAATCATGAATTTTCTAAGTATGGGGTTGTTACACTTCATGCTCATAATTCCTCTCTATGGTATTCTTGAATCATTGCATCTTCTCCGTCTTAGCATCGTCAACTTCTCTGTCTTCCTTCTTAACCTTAACTTTATCAATGTGATGGTCATCTTCATCATCATTTAGTTTGGATTCTCGATGGTAATATGGAGCAAATATTATATCCAATTGAGGTTTCGTATCAATAATTTCCTGTATTGATATTTTTTATTTGCATTAGCACCTAATTTAAGTGGACTAACTGCTCGTGATGTCTGTGTGGTTCTTTAAGAGTTACTTGGAGCCTAAATCAACTCCATACTCGAAGAGTTTATTCGTCTAGGTATATTATTCAAGTGGAGCTTTAACATATTAATCTTGTTAATTCTTGAAAACCCAAACATTGAATTCACACCCTTTTCACTACATGTTAGTATACCGATATAACGAGCTTAATTAATCCTAGTTTGTAATATCCTTTTAGTAATATCAACTTCTATTTCAAATATATTATAGCCAAATCAATCACATAATATTCTAGATAATTTGTTAAGGGAGATGTCTAATATAGCTGTTAAGAACTCATGACTTCCTAAATTATAAGTGATACCACTATTAGTATTGGCAATAATACTAGTACCACCATATAAACATAATATTTTTAAATTATCAAATATTCTGTCAAACAATGTAATAAAATACAATTCTAATTTACTAATATATTGGAGGTAATCAAAGTGTATAATTTATCAATAAAACCATAACCGAAATATAATAAGCTAAAACCTAAATTCATTAAATTAATCAGTGAATCAAATTTCACAATCATAACAAAGTTATCAATCAAATTTGTGTATTTTATATATAATTATCTTATTTTATATGTAATTCAATATAGTCCATAATTTAACCAAAATCAACACTAACTCTAACAAAATAGTTTTGTTAATTAACAATCAACAACCAAAACAATCATTGATTATTTCACAAAATAACTTAATTATCAACTCAAATAATATCTTATTAGCCTATTTACAAAAAAAAAACCTTAATTTTATTTTTCAAAACATCCTTAATTTATAACCTGAATATTGTATGAAATTAAATTATCACAGGTTAGCATAAATTACATTAATTTGATAGACAAAATGCGTTTAATATACCTCTACATGTATAATGTGCATGGTGATGGTGACTTATGGTAGCTGTCTTGACTGGAAATTAGTTGACCTACAATGAAGAAAGAAGGGGGGCTACATTCTCCAGTTAAAGAAAGAGATAGAGATAGGTGTTTTCGTGCTGTTTTAGGGGTGTCTCATGAGAGATGGAGGGAGGTTAAAGAAGGGAGGGGTGGATGGCTGTGGAGAGAAAAGAAGTGAAGGTAAAAAAAAGAAGGCACTGGGTATTAATTCCGAATAAAGTTGTAGATATTATATATGATTCAAGTGTTACAAATATTGATGGTGAAATAAATGAAATTGTGAAATAAATGAAATAAAAGTTATAGATAATGTTTATAACTGGAGTGTCACATCTAGCAATTATAACTTGGAAAACCATGGGATATCCCAAAATATTTTCTTCAATTACCTTGTCAAAAAATAATTTTAACTGTGCTGTAAAAAAAAAAACTCAGATATATATATATATAGCCCTGAAGAGGCGGAGGCTGGGAAGATGAGGGTTATGGTTTTATGGCTTATTGTCCGGGAGATACAAGGAGGTCTTAGGGTTTGGGTGCGGAAATTGAGGCCAAGAAAAGTGCTTCTGGGCTTTAAATCTCACCACTAAATGACACTATAGTCTATACTCTGTACAGCACACCCTCTTAACTAGTGAAAACAACAGGTCCCTTTCTGGCTCCTCTCCCCCACATCTGCCGCCTCTCTCCCTCTCTCACCCTCTCTCTTATATGCTTTGGTAATGACAACCACACATGTGATTTTCTTTTTTAGATATTTGCCATAGAAGCAATGGTGTTTTCATTCTGTTAATTGCATGCATGTGACATACACATGCATTCATGGGCATATATACCATATGATAGATTACATGTAGACATACATGTAAATATAGTGCATGCATGTGACCTGTAAACAAGAGCAATAAATAGAAGGAAGAGAAGGATTTCCTGTGTCCCCTGCTCTCTTGTTGTATCTAGTAGACCAAATAGATCACCTTTCTTACACAACTCTCTCATACTAATCAAAGAAAAAGGCAGATCCAAGGTATTGGTTAAGCTGTCAATCTATCAATCAATCAACTCAGAGATAGAGAGCAATCACCAATCAATTTTTTTTTTAAAGCACTTGAAAAGGGCTAAACACCATGTCCAGCTCTTCTTCCTTGTCCCTGGACCACCTCCCCCCCTCCGAGCAGCTCTGTTATGTCCATTGCAACATTTGTGACACTGTGCTTGCGGTATTATTATCACAAATTATCAGCTTTATTGTCTCCAATATTTATCACCCTCTTTCCCCCTTTTGCTTCTACTTTCTTAGACAATTTAGGTTTCTTTCTTCTTTTTATATTCAGTATGCATTTCTTTGATATATTGGGGTTCTTGGCTTCATGATAGGTGAGTGTTCCTTGCACAAGCTTATTCAAGACAGTTACTGTTCGATGTGGTCACTGCACCAATCTCCTTCCCGTCAACATGCGCGGGTTGTATTTGCCTTCTGCTAGTCAGTTTCCCTTGGGTCACAATTTCTACTCTCCTTCTCATAATCTCCTGGTGTGTAATGTCAAGCCTATAAGTTTCTTTAACCCCTACTTGCTGTGGACTTCTGGTTTTGATTTTGTAGAATTCTCTCATGGTAATATATGCTGGTGAATAATATCTGTCAGGATGATCAGATCCCAAACCCAACTCCAAGCTTCTTGATGAATCAAACCCATGTGAATGACTTTAGCGTTACAGTTCGAGGAATGGCTGATCGTGAACTTCCTCGGCCACCGGTTATCAACAGACGTGAGAATCATGTTATTTTATTATTTTCCCTTCTTTTATTCTATCAAGAATCTCTCTTTACAATTCGAGGTCATAGTGCCACATGTTTTTTCACTCTTTTTTTTTTTTTTTCTGGGAGGCAAATGTTTCTCACTTCACCAATATTCTCTTGAAAAATGAAGACCCTTTTATCATTTGATGTGAGAGATTCATGCATTTTTCCCTTCTTTATTCAATCAAGAATCTCCGTTGATAATAACTCGCTACACTTTAACATGTCCAATAATAGTATTCTCTTAGAGAATACAAAAAAGATCGTAACAGAATCATAACCATTTGCCTTTCTGGCTCACTCGAAACAGTCTTGAAGGTCTTTTGATCTGCAGGTATTTTAAGGGAGAAAGGAACTAATTAATTTGTCACATGAATTAAAAACCAAACCCTGTCTTGCCTGCCATTTTAATCATCTGTTTTCTGTTGTGCAGGAGTCCTGATTTAGTAATAACTGTCAGGACCTTTTTCTATTCACTTCTAATAGGTAGTAAAGAACCCTAATATATAGATATTCACACACACACACTCTAGAATTCATCACTTCTTGAACACTTTTCGAAATTCCCTATTATGCCTAAGAAATCATCATTTATAGATACAAGTTGTGTTAAGGAAATAAGTCAAGTGATTTTTATCTCTTTCAAATTGAGAGGCTTTCCCCCCTTTCTTGCTTGATCAAACTGCTAAGTTTATTTCTTAATCTAGCGCTCTTTTCTTCTGAATTGATTTCCCCACTTTTTTTCCCTTTGCTCACGCAATTAATCTATCCACAAGAAAACAAAACAATTGCTGGCTATAGTTTGGCCTTTTAGTTAGCAAAAAATATAAATAGATAGACAATATTGAGATCATAAATTAAATTAAAGCAGTATCCCGAAAAGCTAGATGCTAGTAAAAAATGATTGTACAATGTTGCTTCTCCTGGGAAGCTAGCAAGGAATTCTTGATGAAGAAGTGAGTGTGAGAGATCGAAATGCGAGGTGACGGTAGAAGAAGATGAGGGGGAAGAAAACAAAACTTAAAAGCTAGCAAAGTGATTTTAATGCATGTGTCTATGTTTTTGGCCTGCCTGTTTATGTCCAGCTCCAGAGAAGAGACAAAGAGTCCCCTCTGCGTACAATCGCTTCATCAAGTGAGCAATAATTATTTCAACCTCTTTGTTTTTCTCAGGTTTTTTTTTTTTTTTGCATTATTATATGTGAAGTTGCTAAATTTGAATCAAATGTAAATGGACCAACAATTTGCAGGGACGAGATCCAACGAATCAAGGCTGGAAATCCAGATATAAGTCATAGAGAAGCATTCAGTGCAGCGGCTAAGAATGTAAGATCCGTGAGATTTTTCTTAGGGTTTCTAGCTACTTTACCAAATTAGGGTTTTTCTTTTCCATAACAAGAAAATGAGGTTATCATTTATTTATTTATACATGCTGTAAAAAAGACTCTATACTAGCATCAGCAAATGCAGTATGTGGGTCCTCATTCCTCAAGACTGATATTTTCTTGTCTTATTATGTCAGTGGGCCCACTTCCCACATATTCACTTCGGTCTCATGCCCGATCAGACCATGAAGAAGAATAACGTGCGCCAACAGGTAACCTATGCACTCCTTGTCCGTTGCAGGCTTGCACAATGGTTCTTCATCTTGCACACAGATGAATTTGTACATAAATCAAAGACACTAACGTTGCTGTCTGAATCTGGATTGGCGTAGGAAGGAGAAGATGTTCTGATCAACGATGCGTTTTTTGCTTCTTCTAATGTTGGTGTCACTACCCCTTACTAAGAAGTGGAGCTGCTACGTACTTCTCATCTTGTTAATTTTAGCTTCTAATCTTAGTAGTTGGAGAAAGATTTTAAGGTTAAGACGTTTGTCAAGTACTTTAACTAGTCTAATTACTTCATTACCCATCGACTGCAAGCTCTTCTAATTAATATAGGCATCTGATGTTCCTAGCATTGCATGTGCTTTTTAGATGTTCTATGTTTATTTTGCTTGCAGCTTTCCTCTATCTTTAACATCTTTCAAGAACTATATAACGTCTAGTTAATTCTTCGAGAAAATTTGATGGTCACTACTGTAAGTTTCTTGTTTTTTATTTTTCTGTTTTCTTCGTTCTTTCACACACGCGCCTTCTAGTATTAACAGTATATCCCCCTAGAATGTTTCCTTAATTATTGGTCTAGATCAAGTAAATTATCCAAGAATTTGTCGTTTAATAAGCCTGCATTGTGGTGTAGTTCTTCTATGTTAATTAATTTGTTTGTTCACTCACAAACACTAATTAGATCCTATTCTTCCATACTTCCGCTTATGATGTGTTTGGCAGATTAATTGTAGAGGAAAAATGATAGCTATGCATAACACATTTTATTGTATTACACTACAATATTCTAAAATTTAATCATCTAAACACTTTTTTTCTACAAAATATCGATTGTTGAATGACGTCTAATTGCTGAGTTTACATGAAGGATTGAAAGTCAGTCCATCCATTACAGATTACATTTCATAATTTATCCAAAATATTGGAAACTAGAGGCTCTAGTTAATGGCACCTACGTGCAATGGCAATCAATGTAATTCACATTGCTTAATGATTATTTATAGAAAGAATGAAATTAAACAAGAGATTTTATATGCTAGTTGCAGAAGTATAAGTGAAATCTTGGTGATTTCAGCAATGGTTTTGTTCTGGCTTTTTCTTTCAAGAGATTTCTTTCATCATTACAAGCTGGGCTGGTTCTCTGAGTTTGCGTATCTTCTTTTTATGTGTCTTTGCTTTTGTTCTTTGACTCTGTTCCAGCGTAGTCTTGCTCGGTGTTTCTGGTTTCTCTTAGGGTGTCTTTTAAGTGAGTATTTGTACACTAATCCCAACTTATCAATTGAGCATGGTTGAGATTAGGTCGTCCATGAATCAAGCAACAAGGCATGGAAAAAAAAGAATCTTAAATATCTAGAATAACACAGCACTATTTGTGAGAAATTAAAAAAAATGGTGACAGTTTAGTTAATTTTTTATATAGGTTTTTTATTTGACGCCGAGATGCAAATTTAGGATCAGGACAGAACCCATCACAAAAAAAAATTAAAAAAAATTAACGATTTAATCTACTTGAGATATATATTAAAAGAAAGAAAGAATAGAATAATAGAAATTAATTTCGGGACTCTTTGGCGTTGAAATATAATTTCATCGTAAATAATTAGTTCTTTTCGCGGGAAAACCAACGACTTTTTTTTTTTTTAATAATATCAGTGCTATTATTCAACACAAAGTACCTATTAACAAAAAAAGCTAAAATAAAACAAATATGGGGAAATTTTTATGCTCATATCAATAGTGAAATAACTGATTTTTTTTTAATATTTTTTTCTTTCAATCAAATCCCTTTATAGCCTAATTGGAAAATATTAAACTTGAAATTATGATTAAAATATAAAATTACAAGATAGAGGTCTAAAATATAAAAAAATAGATAAAATATATAGCAAACTCCACATTAATGACAATTTTTATTTTTGTTCAAAAATTCATTTTCTATATTTTTTAGTTCTTGAGTTGAAAAGAAGATAGATGGACTTACTTAAAAACATTGAAGAGAGAGAAGGTGACTGACTAGTTTTCTTCTTTTCAGCAATGAAGTAAAACATTGAAGAGAGAGAAGGTGACTAGTTTTCTTCTTTTCAGCAATGAAGCTCATTGATTTTTTTTTTAAAACATTCAACACAATGAGAGAAGTTTAATTGTTGTGGATTTTATCTAAAAAAAATGAGGATTCATTTTGATTATTTTAATTCAATTTAATATATTTATATATATAAACACATACACACACATATATATATATATATATA
Source organism: Populus euphratica (assembly GCF_000495115.2). Taxonomy (NCBI): domain Eukaryota; kingdom Viridiplantae; phylum Streptophyta; class Magnoliopsida; order Malpighiales; family Salicaceae; genus Populus; species Populus euphratica. The sequence continues at coordinate 242,187 of NW_011499851.1, forward strand.
AGTCGCGAAAATATTTTTGATTGTTTGTATAGTGTTTATCATATATTTTCAATAAAAATAAATCGAAAATAAATTTTAATTTTCAATTCAAATCCTCTTAATTCCTAACTACCATAATGTGATTGAAATTTGGGTAGCAGCAAGCAAGGTGTCGATTACTATTGGATTCTTATAAAAAAAAAATAAGGGCACTCTTATAAAAATAATAAACAAGGTTTGTGTGCCTAGGTTTTTTTACCCTTTTTTTTCTTTGATTTTTTTCCTATATAATCTTTTAATGTTTGGTTTTATTATTTTATCTTCTAATATTTAATTAATTTTGAATGAATTTTTATTTTTTATCATATAATAAAATAAAAATATTAATTAAATCTAGTAAAATCTATAATATAGATCATATATTTGATAGCTTAACTTGAGTTGACCTGAGTTTTTTTTTAAAAAAAATTTCTTTAAACTTGTCAACTGGATAAGGATACATCATGGCAATTTATATACAATGGATTTAATTTAAAATTTAAGGTAAATAAATAGTTTAATAGAAAGTTTTTAAATTTGATCTACTAAATTAAGTTTAACGTTCGCCAAAAAGTTTTTTTATGGTCTGGATACAGTTTTTGGTCCAACTCGTAGTGAATCGTGAAAATTTACCTAGTTTTTCTCTAAATCTAAGTGTTGCCTCAATTTACAAATTAATTGATTGATTGATTGATTATTGTTGTTTTTATTATTTTATTCAAAATGTCATAAAACTCTCTATGGGCCTGGTTTGGAATAGAAAAACTTAATAGTTGGTGATTAGGAAGCCCGATTCATTAATACATAACCATGTCAAGCCCTTTTAAACGTTTGTAACTAAAATAGAATTTACTAAAATCAAATTTGTTGGTCAGTTTCTAATTAATAGGCCTTTATGTTAAAATATGAACAAATCTTTTGCTCATATTAAGACAAACCTGCTTAGGTTTTGGGTTCAATGCCAAATCGAGATGGCTTCACTATAGATTAAGACTTGAGAGAGGTGCCCTCATAAGAATTATGTAGGCTGTATCAGAAAGGACTCTAACTAGGGGGACCAACTATGCAAGAACCTATATGTATTTTTTTTAAGTGTTTTTAAAACAAATTAATTTTTTAATTTTCTTCAAATTAAATTTTTTGGTGATTTTAAATAGTTTTAATATGATGATATTAAAAATAAATTTTAAAAATAAAAAATATTATTTCAATACACTTTCATTTTTTATTTGTCATATTTCTTAGTCGAAGTTGGGTGTTGTAGACTGTGCGAATTAAAGCTCTTTGAAAACCTATATTTCAACATGAAGCATGTATGTATGTTATTTAGAATGAATGAAAGTATGTTTATAAATGCAAATATGTACACTTGTACATTAGGTATGGATGATGAAACACCAAAAGTCTAATTATCTCATATTTTTTTAGAAAAGTCATGCTTTTAGCTTAGAAAATCCTATAGAGTTCAAGATTATTGTTCAGGTTTACCTACAGTCAACAAATACTAGAGACTATAAAAAATTGATGTGAATAATGCATTTTTTTCATGGAGAGTTGGATCAAGAAATCCAAATGAAACAAGTAGCATGTTTTCAAAATCAAGATCATTACAAATATGTGTGTAAGCTGAAAAAGTCTATGAATTAAAACAAGTACTAAGAGTTTGATATGATAAGATTGCTGGATTTTTTATTCAATAAGGTTATTTAGTAACACTTGCAAATTTCAGGCAAATGCATCTATAACTGTAAAAGGTGATGTTGATATTGTTGACTGCACAAATGTTGAATTGTATTAGGACTCCTGACTATGTTCAACCATTTTTTTTTTTGGGCTGAACTATTGATGGGGTCTGAACAAAGTTGACAAGTTAGTTGGAAGAACCTTCACCATAGTCATTGCTAAGTGCTTGCTCGAGTAAACTAATAAGGCAAGATATGCTAACTTTCAGAGACTCCAAGTCTTCTTGAAAATGAGCATCACAGTAAACACGTTCTTTATTTGTCATATTTCTTAGTCGAAGTTGGGTGTTGTAGACTGTGCGAATTAAAGCTCTTTGAAAACCTATATTTCAACATGAAGCATGTATGTATGTTATTTAGAATGAATGAAAGTATGTGTATAAATGCAAATATGTATAATTATCTAAAAGTCTAATTATCTCATATTTTTTTAGAAAAGTCATGCTTTTAGCTTAGAAAATCCTATAGAGTTCAAGATTATTGTTCAGGTTTACCTACAGTCAACAAATACTAGAGACTATAAAAAATTGATGTGAATAATGCATTTTTTTCATGGAGAGTTGGATCAAGAAATCCAAATGAAACAAGTAGCATGTTTTCAAAATCAAGATCATTACAAATATGTGTGTAAGCTGAAAAAGTCTATGAATTAAAACAAGTACTAAGAGTTTGATATGATAAGATTGCTGGATTTTTTATTCAATAAGGTTATTTAGTAACACTTGCAAATTTCAGCATGTTTGTAAATTGATAGAAGAAAGTTTGCTATCGTACTAGTTTATACTGATGATTTAAGCATCACTGAGAATGACAAGGTATAAATTCTTCCAACAAAAAAGAATTTATTAGGTTTTTTTTTAAAAAAAAAGATTGATCACACACAAGGAATAATTTTCTGCTAGTAAATATTCTAAAAATATATTGAAAAAGTTTGGAATGCTATGGTGCAAGCTAATTTCAACACTAATAGAACCAAACAAGATAAGTGCCGGTAAAAGACAAGATTTAGAAAATATAGTGGTTTGGTCTATTCAATCTTAACTCAACTTAACATTTCGTATGCAGTAAATGTGATGAATAAATATATGAAAATCAAAAGAAATCTCATTTAAAAATAGTTCAATGAATATTGAGATATTTAAAGAGTACAAAGGTGGACTACGATTTTTTGTACAAAAAAATAAAGAATGCAAGTTGGTTATTGTAATGTTGGCCATGTATGCGATCACGACACTCGTTGTTTAACTATTAGTTATATGTTTAAACTTGGGTCAAGAGCAATTTCTTGGTGTAATAAGAAATAATCAATATAGCATTCCAGTGCTTGGCCTAGCGGTGGAAGGGGCTTGTCTCCTTCCACTGCACCTGGGTTCGAGTCCTGGTGTGCATGTCTGTCACCTCCGCGGTGCCTTACATGCCTACTGGGTTTGCAGGGTATTCAGTGGGCAGTGGGGATTAATCGTAGTGCGCACAAGCTGGCCCGGATACCTCACGTAAATAAAAAAAAAAAAAAAAAAAAGAAATAACCAATATATATAAATGTGTTTGGAAGTATGTTTGTTTTTTAAAGTATTTTTTATTTCAAAACACATTAAAATAATATTTTATTATTATTTGTTAAAATTATTTTTAACATTATCATATCAAAATGATATGAAAAACATCAAAAATATATTAATTTAAAAAAATTAATTTTTTCCACAAATGCTTTAAAAATATAATGTCAAACACTGCCATAGTCTTATCAACAATAGAGGTAAAACACCACCGAAAAACAACAATGGCAACTCAAGAGAGTCATGGTGAAATACAATTGATGATTGATCTACATAAACGAGTAGATTATATACAGTTTTGTTGTGTTGTGTCAATTAGTCAGCAACTTGTTTGGCAGAAAATCTAGTTTTTCATTCAAGAATTAAACATGTGAAAGTGTATTAGCATTTTCTCATAGAAAAGATGTGGAAGCAAAAGATTAAGTTAAGATTGATCAAAACAATTGATCAAATTGCAGACTTGTTCACAAATAGCTTAAGTACTGGTAAATTTGAATTCTTTCGTCATCAACTTAATGAGGTAAAAGGATGACTTCATGAGGTGCAAGGAATGGCACCTGATGTTCTTGTTCTGTTTTGTCAAGGATATTTATGAGCCATCACGAATGATCAAGCAATAAAAAAAAGGGGGCTGTTCTCACGCAAGAATTAAGCAAAAAAAAAAAGGGGGCTGTTCTCACGCAAGAACATACAGGGAGTTATTCTACATAATGGCCTCTCCAAAAAAGGGGGGCAAATAGACATGACGAGCCAACTAGGGTGGCAGCACCGCACCCGACCGTGTGGTACAAGGGACCACACGGAGAATCTAAAAGAAACATGATTCCACATTCTACCATTTGTATGGCCTCAATGCATTACAGCTTCTACGTTAATTGTCACTTTCAAGTACAAATGCTCCGTGTGATTTACTAAGATCTCGGGCATACAAGGATAAATTTTACCTCGATAGATCGCTCTTCAGCACTGGTGCCCCGCGTATCAAACCTCAAAAGCATAGACATTTTGAAGGAAAAATGCCTGGTTTTTCTAGTATGGATGATTCATCAAAACTCAACAGCTGGAAAGTAAAAAAAGTTGTCCCACATGCTTCAATAGAGGAAAAGCACGCAAAACAGCTTCGTGAGAAGTAAAACTGTATTCAATACTTGATATTGCCATCAGTGCAACTTACAGGCATTAAAAGAATGATAATCCCAATAAATTAAACCAAAAAACCCAGGGAGGAGACTAAAATACATGTCGAAATCACCGAAAATTATCGACAGAACTAGAATTACACAACTAAGCACTCACAAGCACAAACTGCTCTAAGAAGACAGGCTCGAACAAGCAATGACAAAAGGCAAGTTATCACAAGGGAACATCAACCAAAAACGGGCATCAAAGCACAGACAGCCATCAGCAGCATGAACAATAGCTTTGATCTGTTACCTGTGATTGATACTGCAAAAGAAATATCTTCTGGCCTGAAAGAAAGAAAATGTACTATGAGAATCATGTCACGCCTATGAGATGACTTTGAAGAATGTTAAAATTAAACGGGCAATGGTCTATACTTCTGCAATTTGCTAAGTTCACCACAAAAGAGGGCGTTGTCTGGAATGGGCAACTCGGTTTTGTTAGTCTTCTCTGGATTGACAATTCTGACATACGTTTCCTGGCCAAGATACCAGGAGTCAAGGTTTTCTGTTCTGAGGTTCCAGACTCCAACATTGTCAAGTGAAACCAAAATTGCCGTCCAAGCTCCTGGATAGGCCTGTACAGAATACGAGATTATAATCAAGTTGCAAACAAGAAACAAAATAACTATATGGATAGCATGCGCTATTAACTAGCCTGTTATAGGTGTTGCCATGTCGGTATTAACACCAGTTAATGACTAGCAAGCAGCTAGTTTAACCTAATCTTTTTTTTTTCTCAGTGTATCTCTTTATTAAAAAATGTGAAAAAATAGCTAGAAAAACTTTACAGGGGAGGAAAAATGATGACTAAAAACTGTGAAAACCAAGATTTTCACTGACTCTGAATGTATATAAAAATCTTTCAACAACATACCTGGACTGTGGAGCGTGCAATCCCATCCCACTTATTATATGTGCCCCTGCTGTTCTCTGTCCATTCACCATAGTCCATCCTGAAATAAATCAATGAAGCACTTGTGACTGAATCTACATTCTCAAAACCCTTTATACACATTGATGAATGTAATGAAGTGTTCGAGGATGGAAATGAATTCCTACCCCACAACAAAAACCGCATATCCACTTAGGTGATAGCTATGCATCTTGGTGTCATTGTTCTGCAGAATGACTTCCATAAATCCCCTGTATGTTCCATTGATCACTGATGTTGCCATCTTAGGTGGTCCTGTAAGGGGCGTCTCAGGGAAATCAAGCTTATACGCACCCTTCACTTTGAACTGGTCTGCAAGCCTGATTGGAGTAGTAGGATTGACAAATGATATCCCACTGAGAGTTGCTCGTCTTTTCCCGTTAATTTTTACCAGTGGCTTATTTTTCAACACGTAAACATCAGTCACATTGATTGAGCCATATCTGAATGAGCCTTGAGGGTTGGGACGTGCACCACTTGCAGAAACATTCCATCTGCACAGTTTGACCGTCGAATCCTCAGAGTGAATTATAACGATTAAAGTTTATAATAATGTGAAAATTCTCTAATACAGAAATTCAATTCCGTTAAAATTTGATTGCAAGGTTATAATACAATATTTTCCTTTGGAGCAGCAAGGAATAGGTAGCTTATTTACGGTCCTAATTTTTCAAAATTTTGAAACACACTACTTTTTTTCTCAAATCAGAGTTGCTTTTCTATTTATAGGGAAAGATGAAATTATTAATCAGAGCACTCATTAAGTTCAGAATCGCTAAACAATGCAGTAAGGCATTTTAACCACTATAGAAGCCAACCTGATGGATCTTGCTTGGTTCATTGAGAATGTTTTGTCAAACTCATCATTAGGTGCCTCTGGAAGGGGACCCTTTGCCTTCCCCTTGGAATTTGTGTAATGCAAGATTGCAACACCAGTAACCCTTTTCCACTGCGATTCATTCACAAACCGTGCACTAGCTACAATGTAGTAATCAGTACTTGCGTTTTGATCCATTGTCACCAAAAAAGAATAAGATTGTCCTACATGTATATCTAAACTGGTATAATTTTGTTGCACTGTATATGATCCCTCTGACTCAGCTAAGAGCAGATTGTGGTTCTGGATCCTGAAATTCAAACTAGTTGAAGTTCCAACATTGTGCACACGGATGCGATAGGTTTTCCCTGTCCAATATAGCAACATCAATTATTTAGAATAGTAAGCTTGATCTTTAGGAACTCCATCATAAGCAATACAGTACAACAACAGCACAAGGAAGTTTCATTCTAACATGATGCATCGATAGGCAATTAACATAAGAACATATCTACAAATCTTTTGAAACTACCCTATTTCTTGAACACGTCAATCATTTAAAAGACAAAATTGTTCCATTAAAATCTGGAGGCCAATGACAGAGTATAAAATGACTGATTTACCAAATTCACAAAGAGTGTGCCACCTACATTATTGGAATTTCTTCCATCCCATGTCATCACTCTACCTCTCGAATTGTCTCACAATAATACCCATGAAGAAAGGGTATATGGTTTGTGTCTAGCAATCATTAACTAATTTGGAAGGTTAAAGAGCTGCTACAATGCATTACTCGGGAAGAAATTCTAACAGAGGGAAGAAGCAATTCCATTTAGTAACAAGGGGGAGCAGTTATTAGGATCTATGTCAATATAACAAATGAAAACTAATCACCTGGTTGAACTTCAATGGTTTCATAATCAATGCCATCAGGGACAAGTGTTGTGTTATATTGGTAAGGGCCTTTGCCATTAATAAGAACCCCATCTGGCATCCCTAGATCTTTTCCAGCATCAAGAGCCTTCCTCAAAGCCTTCAATCCAAAATTAAATCAGCATCACAATTGTAAACCAGACTCCCATCAGCAACCTGACTATTAAAGTTCAACATTTTAACAAAAACTAACCGTGTGGTTCCTTTTGTACCAATCACCAATCAAAATGACAACGTCCCCATGTGGAGTATCAAAAGGAATTGGAATAATAGCCCGGTTGTTTATAATAAAGCTGCCAAATCCACCAGAAGCTCTTTGCATATGGAGAGGAGGGAAGTAAAAGAAACTCCCTATCTGATCTTTAACTTGAAACTGGTAAGTCCAGTTCCACTTCGGAGGAATTGGACAGTTAGTACCAGGAAGCCCATCTTGCCATGAACTTCTCCTTTGTTGAATTCCAGACCTATAACATCCACCATCAAATTCCAGTCAGTAAAAGAGGTACATGTCACCGTTTATACTCTAAATCGCCAAGTAATTTCACTGTTCACTAGCAAAGAACCAAACTTTGACACTATGGCATACAATTCACAGTTTAATTCAAAATTAATAGCAAAAATGCAGCAAGGAAAGAAAAATACCAATGCATAAGGAGATTCTCATCCAATTTGTTCTTGACATTGATAGCAACATTGTTGTTAGTGGTCACATTGATAGTAGGACCAGGAAACTTTCCATTTATAGCAATAACCTGCGAAGCAAATGCAAAGTAACACCATCGCAGCATGACTCACGAGCTCATTTTATTCTACTAGCTAAATCTACAGCATTAACTTCGGGTTGCCATTTCCTAAGCAAAACTTAGCAGATCTGAAGCTAAAGATAGAAACTAAAGCAAAGCCATTTGTCAAAAATCAAAATTAAGTACACCCATATGAAAAGATCCACTGAAAGTAGAGTAAAAAAGTTGGCAAAAGGAGAAACCAGAGGGAGAGAGATCTAAAGAACCAACCTGTTGAGGCACACCAAGAGGAGAAGCAGTGATGTAGGAGACTTCAAAGTCATAACTAACAAAAGGATCTGCAGCTAAACACAAGCTCAAAAGCAAGCAAATGTGGATAAGAAACAAAGCTAAAAACTTGCTACGCAAAGCCATCCTTTAAACAACTTTCGATGTTTTACAACAACAAAAATTTAGAACGTAATTTTGTAGTTGGTTATGGTTTACATTACAGGACAGGACAGGACAGAGAAAAGGAAGAGAAGGAACTAGAGCCCGTGGCAGAGAGAGAGAGAAAGACTTTGTGGGTGTTTTTTGGACAGAGAGAAACGGCTCTATTTCAGTTCACTTTGATTGTAGTGGTGGTTTTTTTGGGCTGTGTGACTGTGTCGAGAAATGAGTATAATTGTGTCCGAGTGACTGCTCCTCAAGCTTTTTGACGGTAACCGGTCATAATTCATGTGTGGAGGAGGGAAAAGGGAGAGAGAGAGTGGTAGATGCAGCTATGTGTGGCAGGGTGGTCCTAACATCATTAAATTTAAGATTTTTTTAATTTTAAATTAATTTTTTTATTTTTTTAGATTACTTATATATGTTAATACCAAAAACAATTTTTAAAGATAAAAAAATATTATTTTAATATATTTATAAATAAAAAATATCTTAAGAAATGACCGGTGGTATACACTATCTGTACAGGAGAGAAAGGGTGACAACCAGTAGCCAGTGCGTTCAGTTACCTCTTAAAATATCACATGGTTGCCAGCCAAAGAGCGCGCATGGCCCATGCATGGATCCCACTTCATATAAACCGGGTTTTTGTGCGTGGAAAATGTTTCCCATACAACTTCTTTCCTATCAATCTAATATTTCATGCCTACTTAGCTTAGAAAAAAAAATTAAATTAATAATTTTAAAATATATTTTGTATAATTTTGATACAAAAAAGGTTTTGATATTTATGATTAATTTCGTGAGAAACTATAAATTCTAGTGAACAACTCTTTTATTTATATTTTATTTAAATGTTTGATTTATATTTTATGTATTTGAGTAGTTAATTTTTATTTGAATGCATCTCATTACCTGAGATTGTTAAATACTAATATTTAAACGGTATCAGCTAGCATGTTGTCATTTTGTTATAGCGTATAAAAAATTTAAAAAATATATTAAAAATTACTTTTTTATATATTTTGAATCATTTTAATGCATTGATTTTAAAAATAATTTTTTAAAAATAAAAAATTATTATTTTAATATATTTCAGTATAAAAACACTTTAAAAAATAATTACAACAATACTTTCAAATATACCCTTTCTAAAATGACGTGATCAAAAGTGAGTCTTGTTCAAGATTAGAAAAAATTACAATTTTAGTGATTAAGCCCTTGATCAAAAGTGAGTCTTGTTCAAAATTAGAAAAAATTACAATTTTAGTGATTAATTGTTGATTTTTGTTCTATTTGAGTGCCTAACTTTTTATATTACCTACAGTGATTAAGGTTTGCTTCTTCTTCTTATTTTATTCGAGTGTATTTCACCACTTAAATATCGATTAACGCATAGTAAAGTCATGTTTGAATTTATTGAGAACAAAATAAATAAATAAAAATACATAAAATGAGTTTTGTATTGAATAAACATGCCTTCATAAATATTTTAAACTCATATATAAAATAATATATCGGAAAATTGGTGGATTATATTTTAACACATAAAACCTTAGGAATGACGTGAGATTTTGCTGGAAGAAAATGATAACATTTTTTAGTTACTTGTCACAAAACCAATTTATTTAATGTTTCTATTTTGTCTTCAATTTTTACCGATTTTATTTTTATATAATTTTTTTTTCTTAATGATTTTGAGGGAAATTTCTTGCTACATGTTAGTTGATATAAGCCATGTCAGAATGTAAACAGTTTCAAGTGATGAAATGCACTCAAATTATAAAATAAATAAATAAATAAATTCGAAGGTTGATCACTCAAATATGTAGAATAAAAGAATAGGTACTCGAACATAATAAAAATCAAAGATTGGACACTAAATTAGCAGTTTTCTCTAATTTCAAACAGATCTATTTTTCCCACATATTAGTACAAAATGGGCACGTGTCAATTGATACCATCCATGTCAGTGTTTAATAGTTTTGGAAGACAAAAAACACTTAAATAGAAGAGAGAGAGAAATCAAAATCTCATTGCTCGAATAAATAAAATAAAATAAAAGTTAAACACCCAAACAAAATAAAAATAAAAATAAAATGCTTGACACTGATTATAGTTTTCTCTTAACTTTTCTTTGAGCTTTCATGGTTATAGTTGCAGTGTTTAAAATAATTATCGATATAAATAATGTAAAGAAAAAATTGGAAAAACTTAAAAATAGATTTCAGAGATATATTTTAAGAGAGATGAGGTGTATCTCGAACTTTCCTTTGTGTGTGTGGATTTAAAAATGAAGATCCTTATTTTTGAGTTTTAAATATATAAAATAAGTTATATATATGTTAATTAAACTATCACTATCTTAATTTATTAGAAAAATAACTAAAACTAGTTAGTTAAAATAACAATTTATTTTTATTAAAATATTTATTTTTATTCATTAAGGTATATGTCTCATTTCAATATTCATCAACTTAAAATTTTCCATTTACTTCAATTTTATTTTGATATCAATTGTAAATATATATTGTTATTGCTCTTATATCTTATACAAATAAGACTCTTTTCTCAATTTTTCATCCCACTTTGAATTCTCTATAAAAATCTATATATATATATATATATATAAAAGAATTCAAATAGAATTTTAAAAAAATAAATCAAAATTTCATCATCTTAAATAGCATAGTTTTATGTGTTGAGATTTATTTTTAACTTGTATTATCTCACTTATACAAAGTATTGAAGTATATTTTAGTGGTGGATTGAATCCTGGTTTTCAGAATGAAACTTAATTTGTAGTTAAGGATCAAGATTTTAAAAAAAATGGCCTAAAATTAATAGAAAAAATAAAATGTGATTTTGATGATCACATTTTAACCATAAAAAAGTTAATTTTTTTGTTTATGTCAATAAATTCGTTCTCAATAGGAGTTAGATATAGGTGGTCTTTTCCTTAAAAGAATAGATTAGAGTCCATTCTATTATATTTAATTCTTTTGATTTTTATTTTTAGGTATTTTGAGGTGGCAATTTTTTTATCAAAATTTATAATGTTCTTGAGTGAAAACAAGTCGAAAAATAACTTTCAGGGATCTTAAAACTTGAATCATTAATCATTATTTTTTTTATTATCAAAGATGAATGGAAAACAAAATAGACTGTACTAAATTGTTTGATTAAAAAATCAAACTAGAGAGGGTGAAATCTATTCTTAAAAAGAAAAAAAAAGTGTCAAGCTCAGGGTTTTTTTTTAATAAGCAACTAGACACATGAATCTAGCATGTCAAATCTATTACGCCTAATCTTTTCATTTTATTTTTTTCTATTAATTTTTTTTATTAAATATTAACTAATACCCTTACTTTTATTTTTTAAAACTATTTGGCTTAGATTTATTATTAAAATAGTGATTAATTTTTTAATTTTTTATAATTTTAGAATGCTTTGAAAAGATTAGTTTTATATGTCTCCAATTGTTTTTCTCTTATATCTTATATAAATTAGTTATATCTCTATGTGTGTGTGTATTATCAATGACAACATATAAAGCATAAATATCCTTTTGTTTTTTAATTAAAAAATTTAAATACATGAAAACATACTTATAAGAGTTATTTTCTCTCTAAAATAATGAATTGATAAATTAAATTGTAAAGACAATTATCAATTCTAATTAAATGCTAAATAAGAAGTTGACATTTCTATTCTCGGTGGTAGGATTTTTTTTTTTTTTCGAAGCACAATTTAATTACTAATTTACTCTTAAAAGTAACATTCTTGGAATCGGTTATTAGGAGCTTTTACATCATTTTATGTTTTTAAGAATAATAAAATGACTCAAATACATTGAAAACAAAAATTTTAAAGCTTGCGTTCATTGGATTTTGATCTTCTAACCATGCTTTTTAGATGGAAATTTAGTATTTTAATAAATATAAAATAATATTAAGATGAAAAAGGAATTGGCACGTGCAACTTACGTGTTTGAGCTCCTGTGATCTTCTGACGGGGCAGGGGCAGCACCTTGCGGTGGAGAAAAACATTAATCATTATTAAATTTTAATTAGGTAGCGGATTTATTGCTCAGTGCTGGCCTCCCTGAAAAACAGGAAAACAAAAATAAATTGCTTAGACTTAGAGATGCCAACGTGACATTATAGCCTACGAACCAGGCAGCCTGCAAGCGTGGCCTCATTGGGCCAAATGGACAGTGATATTCCACTCATGATCTGGCAGGCTAGGGCATCATTGCAACGCGGCATCGATAACCGACTTCCACTTGTGATCTGGGTAGTGGGTGAGTTCTTTCTTCTTAATTTGGAGAAACATCAATTCATTTTCAAACCTATCAACTTCATTGATTAAACCCAAAACACTTCTTACAATTCTCGGCTATGTTGTTTTGTTCCTTTTCTTTAATTTTTGTACGTCTAATTTGCATAATTTATGCACTAAATTGGTGTCAATTTAAAGAAAGTTGCAAAAAACGTTATGGCCAAATTCATTATTTATACCTTGTATTTTCATTAATTTTATTAAAAGAGCCCCTTTATTATCCATTTGGTCAAACGAGTTTTTATATTTCTTATAATTTCAAACAATTGAGTATTGTTTGTCAAAAATAAAAATTTATCTCAATAAATCATTACTTTAATCATTATCATCAACCTTTTTTTTTCATTCTCTTTAATACTATCATTCGTCCTCGCCATCCCCATCTTTCTTGTTGAGTAATATCTTTTTTTTATTAGATAAATTATATTTAATTAGTTGAAATAAAATTACAAGAATTTGATTGATTAAAGTGATAATGATTTTTTTTAACGAATTGGTGAAAACATTAGGTGCGAATTATGGATTTTACCAAAAAAAAAAAGTTAATGATTATTAATAGTGGGTGATATATAACTAACATAATTTCAACCAAAAAATAATAATTATATATATAATTTCAATGAATAGGTACGATGGTTAAATAATTTTATTTCAACAAATATTTATGAAACTCAATTATTGATAAAGTTAGGTAACAATATAAAAAACCAATGAAACTCAATCTTAATTAACAAAAAACCAAACAACTTGAGTTTTAAAAAAAGATTCTTTATATCATTTCCATATTGATTAGCGAATTTAATGATACGTTTCCTTGTTAACTATTTATCTTTTCTAAAAAAATATTTGAAATCAGCTATCTTGATTCTTATAAGAATTGGATGCAATATATTAACTTACTTAAGAAATGGACTATTATATATAAAAATATTTATACGTCCAACTTCTAACTACATGTATGTTAAGTGTTCAGTCAACTGTATTTCTTATTTGTTAATCAACAATAGTTTTAGTTTAAGATGTAAAAAGTTAAAGTTTCTTGTTGAAAAAAGCCTTATAAGGCATTAAATTTCCTAATAATAGTTGTTATGACTATGAAAGTGGTTATTATGCCATGTAAATGGCTCGAGGCTGCCTATAAACTTATAAGATCATTAATGCATTAGGAGTAATCATGCCTTGATTAGAGAAGCTTGATATAATGCCTTATACATGGACATATGATATCTAGTTTGATGTTATATGTTTCCAAACACCTCTATTGAAGTGCTTTTCACTGAAAAATATCCTCAAACTTTCCTCTCATATGTATAAATAAAAAAAAAGTATTCATTTTATTTTGTTTAAGATTATTTTTTAATTAGTTAATTTGATTATATATGACCTGCAAAGTATGGTTATCTACCATAATACTATTATGGTAATAACAAAACTATGCAAGCATAAGTTGTATTAGTTATATTCTACATCTAGACTACATTTAAATCAAATTTATATAAGTTTAAGTTTTGTTAAAAAGATATCATTTTTAGAGTAGTTATTACTAACTAGCTGGAATTTAACATAATTAGTTGTGATCACCTAACAATGTCATCTAGTTTGCAAAAAAGATAGATATAAAATTGTGTTGAAGGCATATAAGCACCAAGATATTTACTAGAAGGGGATAGAGGCAACATCATTTAGAAAAATGAAAAAGTAAAAGATTGCATAAGAACTTTAAGGTTTTATTCAAGTGTAGTTTTTCTATTATTGCATGAAATCAGTTGATGAATATCCATCTTGTGACATATCCAATGCAGGTTGTTCTACTAGTACGTATGGTGATAAAGGATTGTTAAGCTCTTTATGAAAAAAAAGAATGGCCTTTATTTTTTGCTTATATTGATTAAACATCATTTATTGTAGCAATGATCTTACATGTAATGTTTTTAGGTAGCATGGTTACCAAATAAGTTATATCACTAAGTGTGCTAATATGTTGATAAAACAAAAAATCATAAGGATCAATCAAACACTAAGTTATTAATTAATTATTGACTTCTTGATCAATATGTTATATGTCTTTCATTTCATCCTTACAATATGGAAAAACTATAATTAGAAATTGATTCCAAACAAAAATAAATAACATACTCATAAATCAAACAAAGTGTGGAGTCTATTTATAAACCTTAGTAGGCTCAATAATGCTAAATAAATAAGCAATAAGCCCCCAAAAAATAAAATAGTTTAATGTTAAAAAAATGGTTAAGGAAAGTGATAAAGAAAAGAGAAAAAATTTAGAAAAGATTGTGAATAAAGTAATATATATAGGGCTGACCATTATTTCTAGTAGCTAAATGACTTTTTTATATTATTACATATTTTGAATTTTTACATAAACTTTTAATCCTAATATTATATAGATTGTTTATAAAAAATAATAAGAAGTATACATTATAAATTATAATACAAATTGAATTTCTTTATGTATGTGTCTCTTTCTTGACAGTCATATAAATTATAAATAATTTATAATACTTGCCATATTATTTTTTAAAGGATTCTTATTTAGAATAAAATTTGGTATTCTAGTTAATCACATGAACTCTTGTATTTATTATTAATCAATTGTCTTTTCATAGTTGATTGTGACTTCTTGTTGTCAAAATATATTTTATTATATCAAATTAGTGAACAAAGATGTTTAGTTTATTATAAAAATGTTTAGTTTATTATAACAAAAGCATATAAAATATAAAAGATTGTTCAATGTAAGTATAGAATACATACAATTTTAAATCTACAAACATGCAAAAAACAATCAAGACAAACATGTTTTCAACATAAATATAATAAAAAGAATATTAACATGCATGCTAAATATATAGTTAAACTTGCAATTTATATAAGATCAAAGTTCTAGCGTGTATACTAATAATAAAAATAACAATATTTCAATTAAAACAAAGAATGATATTTACTTGTTGAAGTACTTTAAATGAATGAAATTTTTGTTATTGTCAATGATAAATTATTTTTTTAGGTTTTATTACTCCTTACTTATGCAATTAGGATATTTTGAAATATAACTTTCAAGATTTCAACAATACTATATTAATTTCGATGCACTTCTAAATAAGATCTTTGAACCACAGAACTCAAGTATTTCTCGACAAGCTATGAGCTTAAACTTTAGATTTGAAAGAAAAAATTGAAGTATAAAAGAGAATGAAAATATTAAAAAAAAATAAAGTGAGAAAGAGAGAAAAAAATCTAAAAAAATAAGTTAGAAGCTCTTCTTTCAACCATTTTTTTATAATGAATTTTAAGAGTTAAGAGGTTTAAGAATTAATTTTTACCATTATGAATCTTTGATTAGCCATGGTAAATAAATGATTAAATTTTAAAAAATCAATAATTCTTTAAAATTAAATTTTTATTTACCTATAATTTATTTAAATCATGTTAATTAAATAAATTTCCAACACTTCTAACCCTTGTGATCAATAATGACCTCTAATTTTTTTATCAATAGCGTCTTATCTTTTCTATTTGATTTTTTTATTTTAGTTTGATCAATTTTAATGTTGTTGATCAATTTTAGTTTTTATTTTTTTATTAGATAATGAATCACTATTTTATTCAATTGACACATAAGTATTTATTTTTAATTTGAATATTAATATAGATCATTGAGCATTTTTCTATGAATGAAATGTCCATAATGTTTTAAATATTTACCAAATACCTGCTATCATCATGAGTATACAAATTAAGTAAGATTTATAATGAAAATCTATTCTTAAGAAAGAAAGCCATGATCAGAAAGAGAAACCCTTACCTTTACCTCCAAATATGCTAAATTTAATTCAGCTTCTCTTTATGGAGGAATGAATCAATCATAACCTTCGAGTCTTCTTTTCACGAGGATGAACTAAAAACTATCCATTCCTCATCAAGTTGAATACTTGTCTATCCATGCTCCTAAATTTATTTATTCTTTCTCCTTTCTCCACTTGAACAAAAGAAAATAAAAATATAAAAATATACAACTAATTAAATCATTTTAATTTCATTACTTTTTTTTTTGGTAAACTAATTACATTACTTATTAGTAATTGCAACTAATTCACTATTTTTTTTCTTGAAAAACGAGTCGGTGTTTTCATCGAATATTACACTGGTCGTAGGATAAAGTCAATATCATCACAATAATTAACTCGGAAGGGGCAAGCTAACAATTAATTAGCAGATATAATGTCTATTATAATCTCATCTCCGAATAAAGAAGGTGGAGCTAGTGGATATATACTAGAATACATATAAAATTAATTAATTAATTCCATGGCATAAATTTACTAGAATCTCAAGCAGAAGAGCTCTGATAGATACTCAAAGGATTACCAAAATTCTCATTCAAATGTTTTTAATGCTTAAATCCGATCTACCTCCCATGTTGAACACAGCACGTGATTGGAGGGAGCCAACAAAAGGTAAACAAAAATAATAATAAATAAAAATTGCTGGCAGCTAATAACTACGAATTCTAATAATAATATAAACACCCCATCTAATATTATACTACAATTTCTTCAAAAAATTAGTTTCATTATTATTCCTACGTCTTTAATATTCTTGGCGAACAACAACAGTGCGACACCCTAGCAAATAATACTTAACCTCGGGCCAAAAGGTACATTTACCTTTTGTCTATAAATTTCTTAGTAAATTACCAAATATACTCTCTCTTTTTTTCTGTAGCCTTGAAGATTATCTATCATGCAAGCATGGCGGAGCTAGGAATTTCAGGTTCGAAGATTGAAATTAAAGAAAAAAAATACTAAAAATCTAATTTGTTGAGGAAAGAGAGGCTGAAAAAAAAAAAGAATTTTCTTGCATGGACAGCCTCTAATTTGGCCCCAGCATGCAAGTACATTATTATCTAGCCCACATGTTAGAATATACAATTAATTAATCCACTGGGCGAATGTTGTGAATTTCTAGGATCATGCCAGGTGCTTTCACCAAATCTCGATTTACCTTATCCCTTGCTTGGTCAAAACAGTACTCTCTTTGTTTTGAGCTTTCTTGTAAAGAGCATCCTTGCAAGCTCATGAGCCGACAGTTAATTTAGAAATTAAAGTGGTTGGCAGGAACAATATTTGAATAATAAAAAATTTCGCAGGCTGCGTTTTGGTAGAAACTTGACAAGGAAGAATTCTGAAGATCAAAATCAATCCCATTCTAGAGAAGAACAAAAGTCTTATAAGAGCAGCTGTCCTGCATGGATATATAAATTATCGCAAGTAGTTACTTTATCATAATTTAGATCAGCCACTGCAGTAAGACAGCAAGGCAAACCTACCAAGCCAAGTTAAGTTACAAGCTGGCTGATGCGTATGTTCTTGCATGAAATCACGATTAAAAAAAACAAAAGAAGAAAACTTTAGCATGCAACACGTTAGTTTCTGCTTTTTAAAATGTTTTTTTTTTGTTTTAAAATATTGTTTTTTTTTTAATATATAAATTATGAAAAAATTATAAAAAATTATTATTTTAATGTATATTTAATTAGAAAACACTTCACAAAAGGGCAACCACACAATTTCATTGACACGTTGAATGATGATAAAATAGAATCCAGTTTCTGCCCTTCAACATTACAATTTCAAATTAATAAGAAACTGATTTAGTGGTGAAGCTGGTGAAAATTAATGGCATTGATGATTGACCCTCCTGACACAACTTCCATTTCGTAAATTTTTCCCCTTCGAAAACAATTGTTCAACAATTAAATGATTTTTTTTTGTTTGATCTGAGATTTTCTTTCATCTCTCAACAGCAACATCATTGCCCCCTTCCCAGAAATAAATAAACAAACCTTTCCATAACCAACCGAAATTAAGTAAAGGGAAGGTGCAGGGATGCATTGGTGATTCGTGGGCCATCACCAAGATCGATCATGGCTACCTCTTCAAATTGTTATTCTATGTGTAGTTGGTGTGGATCATTTCCTTTCACATGCTGTGATGATCTTACTTTCATTCATTAATCACGCCAAGCCAAGGAAAACTCCAGACATGCCAACTAATCAAATTAACCATAGCTCAACTTATACGTGATATTCTTATGAAATGATGCCTTGCTGATTAAACCACAGACACATCATGATGAGTTGGGATGTTATATTTTCCAGCAATAGATTTCGTAATTAGTTGATTCTCTGACCAAGCATAACTTGAACATTGGCTAGGAAATAGCACTGCCATGGGGCATCCGGATTGCCGATCAGTGGGTGATTTTCTTAAATTAAACTGTGATGCTGGGAAAATATATCGGCTTAGGTTGATAACTTTGATCTTGTCTTCGATAAGGCTTCCTTGTTGTTAATTTTGATGTAGAAGATTATTCTCAGATTCGTGAGACACAAAGAGAAACATGAAAAAAGAAAGGCTCAAATAACTTAATTGGAAGTTCGAGAAATGGAAAGAAGTGATGCTGTCTGAGAAATTAATATGTATTGTTCAACATCTTCAGTGTTTTTAAAATAGATAGGCTCGATTTCATGTCTGTTTTTCATGTGTATTATAGATTTTGTAATTAACAATAACAATTATTGTTGTCATTGGAAGTTAAATATTTTTTAAAAAACATATTTCATTTTCTTATTTTAATTTTGAATTCATTGAAAATTTAACTTTGTTGTTTATTTCGGATTTTTTTATACAGAGTTATTGTGTTCTTGAAAAAATTTCTCGATAATAAATTAGTGCTCAGTTCTATAATCATATATTTTTTTATTATATTATTAAATAAAAAAATTATTCTAGAAAAAATATAATTATAAAGAATTAAATTTCATGATATATTTTGATTTATTTTTATAATGTTATTATTATATCATAAAAAATATTCCAATATTAAATTAGTATTTGATTTTACAAGTATCTAATTTTTTATCATATAATTAAATAAAATTAGTTTTTTATAAAAAAATTATTAACTCAATAAAATTCATGACCTAACCTAGATTAACTCGAGTCTATCTATATTACCATCTTAATGTTTTTTTAAAATAAAAAATATTTCTTAAAAATATTTTTAAAATAACTATATTTTTATTAATCATTTGATTTTTTTAACTCATTAAATCGACCAGTAACTCATTAAGTCGACCAGATTATATACCCAAGCAACTTTTATACAATATAATTTTAAAGATAAACTCATTAAATCGACCAGATTATACCCAAACAACTTTTATACAATATAATTTTAAAGATAAAAAATATAATCAAGAGATTTTACATTCAACCCGCTGAGTTTAGTTAAATGACCCTGTTACCCACCATAGAGTAGTGCAAATAGTAGTGCGGGGAATTATGTAGTGTATTTGGATTTATTAGCATTAATGAAATCATATATTTTATTTTTGGATTGTCTATTTTTTCGAAGAAGGAGAGAGAAAAAGAAAAAAGAAAAGGAAAGAACATGTATAGTGATGTGATAATTAGCATGTCAATATGCAAACTTGGTAGTGAACATTGCGGGGCAACATGTTGCTCATTGATCTCCTTATGTTTCAAAAAGCATACTTTTTCCGACATTTCATTCCAGACAAATTTCTAACAGAGTTACATTCGAATTCCACGCATCATTTATTTGGGCGACGAAGGGAAACACAAGGAGATTGAAGGAAAAATGCCCGAGACTATCCTTTTCATTTATTCCATGAAGCGGAGATCTTCTCAGATATGAACTAGAAAGCTTTATACATTTGGGGGAGGCCAAATCTTGGCAAATAACTCCTCAACTCGCTTTGATTGATTAACATAACCATCCAATCCAGCAGCCAGAAGCTCCACAGATGCAGGCCCCATTGCTGATGCAAGGCTTAATTGATCCCATTTAATAAGCTGAGCAGAAAGGGAAGACGATTAAGAAAATCATTTAGCAGTAACTGATATAGAGGGCTCACTAAGATGAAGAAAACTGCAATAATTCATTGAAATGTTTTTCTTTTTCTCATCCAAGCTAAATGTCTGGGATACAACTGAGGGGGACATTTGTTTCTGGAAAATAAATATTTTCCCAATTGAAAAAGTTGGTAAGCGGAAAATAACTTATAGTCAAACTCGAAACACCTTTTTGGAAATCAAAATCTGTGCAGGAAAAATTCCTTTTTGATGTCAACCTTGAGTACCTTTAAACTTTAGAAAATGACTTACGGTTCTCAAGAGAGGAAAACATTTTACATGGGATCCACATAAATAAACAAGTTAAAAAATACTTTACAACCATCACATGCTAGCACTCAATTGGCATCCACATGAATAAATAAGTTATAAAACTCTATATAGCAAAAAGTTTTCATAAATGATCTTCATTTAAAACACCCAAACATCGGAAAATAGCTTATTTTCTATGATAATATTTCGCCTGTAAAATATTTCCCTAAATACAGATTGGTTTCTGCAAAACAAACACCCCCTAAATGAACAGATTTCTTTTGTGACCAAATCTTACTACTGTGATCATGGTTTTCTAAAACCCTACAGAAAACACATTGATAAATAAACAAAAAAAAAAATATGTGACTCAATCTCAAACAGGATGCAGATTGATAAATAAACAAAAAAAAAATATATGTGACTCAATCTCAAACAGGATGCAGATAGTTGCAAGCATAGGTTTACGTACATAAAATGGAAAGCACGTGCATCTATTGTGTTAATGGAGACAAGAATGGATACAAGAATAATGGTAGCGATTTGACTCATTGGTTGTTCTAGCATACTGGTGATGCATGATGATTATGACCTAGAGATAACAGTAGCATATCAGAAGAATACTATTATGTTGATAGGTTCAGTAAGCACTGCATGATCCAACAGTACCACGAGATGCAACATGCACATGAAACCTAAAATCATAGCTTTGTTCCCTCTTCGACAATTCTTCATGTGGTTTTCAAGAAATGCATTTTGCTTCACTCTGCTATGCTGCCTTAATTTAACATTGGAATTTGTGCATCTACAAGGAAAAAAACGAGAAGATGGAAATAAAGCAGACCTCTTCTTCACTGAAACTGTAAGCAGCAGCAGAATGTGGTGATAACCTCCGAACAAAAGAGTACTTCTCATCAGGAGTGGTTGTAGACTCTTTCAGAGATTGCATTACTTTCAATGGTGCAATGATATAGTCAACCCTGAAAAGGAGGTGGAACTCTTAAAGATAAAATACTGATCTTGATGTCTAGCTGCCCAATCCAATTTTCCAGCTAAATATGATGGGAAAAAGTGAGGTGTGTTACCCCAAGAGACTGAATAAATCTTGTTTGTTGCGAACTGCAGCAGCCATCAACTTCGATTTATACCCATATTTGTGAATGTAATTGTAAGCCTTTGTCACCTAAAATGAGTAACTATAGTATGTAAAAAGTCTTTCTTTTTTTTTCTTCAAAGAATAACTTTAAATTCTCTAGCTACTAAGATCTTGGGGATGCAGTAAAAAGCAATGGTGGTGTTAATTTATAAGTTGATCATCATCATTCATATTTGTATTAAAGCATCAATAGACTAGGCAAGTTAAAATCAATAAGCTAAAACTTTAGTGCAAATTAAGAAATCAGTAAATTAGAGATAACTATTGTTTGACTAACCAGTGCCAACCCAGGATCCTCTCCTCTTTTCAGAGCAGCTTCAATCTCAGGGTCACCAGAATGGTTCCGCGACCAATCCTAGAAGATATAAAAATGCACTTTCACAATAAACTAATGTTTCAGCAGAAAATATTGGCATCTCTCAGTAGAAAGGAATACTTACCCTAAGGCGTCCCACAAAAATCTGAATAACAGAAGCACCAGCTTGAGCGGCGGCGGCGGCTTGAACAAAGCTGAGAAACATGAGAAAACATCAATGCTCAGGAAACTTAAAAATGTATAGTCATCCTATGAGATATTGAATATCAAGACTCTGACTACAGCATTCATCTAAATAAATTACTTTTGCAAAAACATTACAGAAAGTGACTGAGAGACCAGATGTAATGAAAACAAAATGAAAACATCCAATGCCAAAAATAAGCAGGTAATCCACAAAGCATTAAAATAAAAAACTACGAATACAGTGAGAACAAAAATCTAGTAATTCAGCTGTGCATTCAAATTAAGTCAGACAATAAAACATCCACATCTAAAACAACAGATCAAAATCTATCAGGAAATAAAATTGCAGCTTGAGCAAATCATTCAGAAAATTAACACATGTACATAGTCTCATCTACTCCTTGGACGTTCTCAAAGCACAATTTACAAGATTTGTATGGAAAAAAAAATGAGTAAATGAAATGCATCCTCAAATGTCATAACTTCCAGACAATATCATCAAAATCCTAAAACATTGCTGGATTGAAACAGTATGCACACTCGCCTTGGTGCACATGTAAGTTTATCTCAATAGATAAAATAAATCACACTTGCTAATTTGACATCAATGACTTATCAGTATTTTGCTAGTTCAATATAATTTCATTGCAGATTTTTGCATGGATCTACTAGAGCAAACAACAAGTACCTGTAAACAAAAGTCAAATGCGTCTGTATGCCCTCAGACTCCAACAATCTCGAGGCTTCTATTCCCTGTGAGAAGACAAAGTAATAAGGGAAGAAAGGGATAACAAGAGCCATCAAAGTTATTTTTTCAAATATGAAAAATTCTTAAGATTGCTAGTAAATATATTATTCTCGGATACCCACTTGCCAAGTTGCTGGAATTTTGAATAACAATCGCTCAGGAGGAACATCAATTTCACTGTATGACTTCAACAAGTCATGCACCTACATATGATATGTATAAAACCACTATCACATAACATATCATGTCATCTGTTACACAAAAGTTGATATTTCTCGAGCATGCTCGTAATCCACAAGCTATGTAAAACCAAAACACACGATCAGAAATAGAAATAAGATTTTATAAGACAATTACTAAAACCAACAGCCGAATTGGAGTTTGACTATTTTCTATAAAAGTTAAAAGGTGTTACCTTTCTAATAATGCCATGGGTGTCATAAGCCAACCGCGCATCCACTTCAGTTGAAACTCGGCCAGGTACCAATTTAGATAAATCACCTCCAACATTCACCAAAGCCTATACAACACCAGCAACCCACGGCATCAATCCAACAAACAAAGTTCACATTACATGTATTTCCTAACAAGCAATCATAAAAATCCAACAAAACAAACCTTGTTAGCGAAACAAGACAATCTCAGCACATCGTTTTCAAGAGAAGAACACCCTGAATCTGCCAATGCGGTGTCCACAGCACTCTACAATTAAACCAAATTTCTAAAATCTATTTCTCACACTAGCATCGATCAAGATAAAAACAAGAATCCAAAATTTGATACTAAATGTTTGCTTACTCTGAATATTGTATCGGGCAGGCTACAGATACCCAAAAGAAGTGAAGAGCTAACGGTAGCAGCAGTTGGAGGAAACCTGTATATACATATAACAACCAACATTAGCGGGGGGTGTCAATAAAAGCAGCCCAATTAAAGGAAGGGGAAAAAAACAACAAATATACTTCTGGAAATCATCGAAAACGACAGTATCAGGCACGATCTCACTCAAGCTAGACACAGCATCCAATTCAGTGCTAGCACCTATAAAAAAGGGGGGATCCAAAATCAGTAAAGAGTTGCAGTTTAATAAAACGGGATATGGAGAGAGAGAGACCAGCATCAAGAGAAGAAGCACGAATTTGAGGAAATGAAGGGTTATGGAGCTTGAAAAAAATAGCATTCGAAGATAGCGATCCACTGAGTAACCTCAGTCTCCCTCCTCCTCCTCCTCCTCCTTTCTGTTTTCAAAACAAAGATCAGATAAATGAATGATGAAGCTATAAATAAATGCATTAATTACACAATAGTGATTACCTGGAGGAAGGAGGATTTGGAGGATAGAGCAGAAGAGAGCGGAGATTGCAAGGAGAGTGACATTTTCTTTTTGTTTTGTTTCTTCAATGTTCTGTTCGAGAAGAGAGATTGTATATATAGTACTGTACTTCTTTTTTTTTTTTTTCTTCTTTGTTATTTAGTTTAAAAATGAGTTAACGCTCCATTTGTTTACAATTTTTTTTTAAGTTAATTTAAAAAAAATAAAGATCAAATCTAAAAATTTTTTTTTTTCCTTCTTTATTATTTAGTTTAAAAATAAGTTAAGGCTCCATTTGTTTACAAATTTTCTTTTTTAAGTTAATTTTAAAAAAAATAAAGATCAAATCTAAAAAAAAATAAAGAAATTAAAATAATAATAATTAATATTTTAATAAGTATTTCAAATAAAATAAGTAACAATCAATAAGTATTTCATGTAAAATAAGTAACAATCAAAAGAATAAGGATCAAATTTGATAGATAAAGAAAACCACTTTTTAGAAAACAAACACACCCAAAAAAGAAAACATTTTTATGAAAACCAAGCCAAATTTTTATTTGACTGAAAAGTGTTTTCTGTTGACTAGAAAGTGTTTTTCATTGACTGGAAAGTGTTTTTCATTAACCAACTTTTCTAATGGCAAACAAATACAAGAAAGTTTGAAAATGGTTTCCCGGAAACTACTTTCCGGGAAACAAACATGGCCTAAAATAATATATTTTTTTATTTTAAATTTATTTTTATAATAACATATTAAAATTATTAAAAAATAATAAAACAATGGTTTAGACGCAATGAAAAACAAGCATGTATTGATTTATAATAATGTTCCTAGATTTTTATAATTTATTTATAATATTTTTATTTTTATTTTTATTGAAACCTGACTTAGTCTCGGTTCATCCATATTACAAATTAAATTACTAAGTTGGTTGGGTTTTAAAATAGTGATTTTTCATATTAAAAAATGATGTCAGTCTATAATAATTTTTTAAATTCATGAGATGAATTATTAGACTAAAAACGCCTTATATGAAACAATCATAAAACTCAATTATTAACCAGTTAAATATTGTATAATTAACATGGAAAAAAAATTAATTACATAAAAGGATCCCAAACAAAAAAAAAAGACAATAAAAATAACATGGATCAAAATTTAAATACAAAATAAAATTTATTTTTAAATAAAAAGTGAAATTAAAAAGAAAATCAATTATGCAAAAGGACCAAAAAAATCAAAAGAATGAGGATCAAAGTAAAAAAAAAAATTCTTTTATTAAAGGGTAAAATTGAAAAGAACAATCAATTTAACAAAAGGCTTAAAAGAAAAATAATAAAAAAAATAAGAACAAAAGTGGTATAAATAACATATCACAAATTAAGATTGAAGGATGTAATTTAAAACAATTCAAAATTTTACAAAAAAATAAAAAATAAAAAGAATAAGGATCGAAGTTGATACCATCATACATCAAAGGACAATTCTAAAACATTTCATTGGCAACACGGTTTCTAAGTTAAGGAGAGAGAGAAGTGAGAAAAGGTCATCAGCATTGATGTATCAACCCAACATCACTATATGCTTCTTCAATAGGAAGAGAATGACGCGATGCTTTTAATAACATAATGAAAGCTGATTTTTTATCACCATAAAGTGTCGCACGCACCTTTTGAAGTGCACAGGTGCCTTCCAAATGCCACCTTTCAAACGCCAGCATTTGCATTACACATGTTAACTACTTTTCTTTTTTAATATGTTTTATATTTACTCAAAGACTAAATTACCCCTTACCTAATTTGATTGTTACCAAAATCTTGTATGAAAAGATAGAAGTGCCATTGGACTCTATTTTTAAATTTTTTAAATCCACTAGTACTTTAGTTTGTATCCAATTATATTTTAGTCCTTTCATTGTACTTTTAAAATGGAAAAACACCAACTTACCCCCAAACAACTAAATAATGATTAAATGGGATTTGTACTACAACCATCATACACTATTAGTTCAAGGATTTTCTATAAGAAGAGAAAATCCACAATTAAATTGTTTTAATGAATAGTGTATAAGAGTTTATATAAACAATAGTTCTCCAATCTCTATTAACTTTATTAATGAGTTTAACAAAATGATATCTTATTTGTCGAAGAAAATAAAAAGATCATTAACTCTTATATTAAAAGGACTGTGGTAAAACCCCAACTCTTTCATATTTTACCCTAAAATGAAACTACCATCCATTTTCTCTATCTTTTATTTTATTTTGGTATCTTTCAATCTCACTCTCCCCAAACAAATTAGTTAGCATTGACCTACAATTCAGCTAAAAAAAATACTAAAAAAACTTGTAAACCATCCATAGTGTTTCGTGAGGGGATTCACAAAGCATTTTGCATATTGGATTTCCCTCATCTTTTAAATGTACTTACTAGTTTTGTACTTGCAATTTCTCATGGGTTAAAATTTTATTCTAGTAAAAAAATAAACATGCAAGCTTTTCAATGCATTTTTAGATATAAAAAATTCTTAATCATAAATTAAAATGCTTATACACCTATCTAACTAATTCAATCGATGTTTGATTAACAAACAACTAAAATTAAAATATTTGATCTTAAAACATAGGTCATGTACTAAGTTTTGATCAATAACTATTTATCTTAGAATATATTTTTTATTTAATCAAATGATTTATTTGTGCGAGTAAAAGGTAAAAAAAGTCTCAAATAAAAGCAAATTGAATAAAATTATGAAACTCAACTATAAAACAACTTAATGTTGAATAATGAAATTAAAAAAATATAGGTTAACCCACTTTAACCCAACAACCCCACTACGTTAGGCACATGATTAAGATAACTCAATAAAAAGAAAATTAAAAAAAAAAGAGCACGAAGACAACTCTAAAAAAAAAAAATATTGAAGAATGAAACTGAAAAAAAACTTCAAAAAGAACATAAAAAAGACCTTAGCCAATTAATGTTAACCTTTGAAATTCATGAGCGTGATCATGAGTCAGAGATTGATCGTGCAGAAGGTAAACCCAAATAAATAACAAAGCAAAATTCTCAATAAAAAAATATTGAGGTATGAAACTGTAAAAAAAAAAAAAACTAAAAATCAACAGTAAAAACTCGAAGTCAACCCAAGTTAACACATTAGCATCGCGACCATGAGCATAGGATTTGAATAAATCTATGGAAAGAAAAGCGAAAAAAAAAGCATGAAAATAAATTCCATAAAAATTAAATATTAAATAATAAAATTAAAAAAAAACTATAAAAGACTTTAATGAATATCAAAGTCAACCCATGTTAACCTTAAAAAATCATGGCTCAATAAAAAAATACAAAGGGATAAAGTTGAAAAATACCATAAAAAAAAGTCCAAAACAAAATAAACATCTAAAAAAAATAGGGGTGATATTCGATATGAAAAAAAATTAAAATCAATTGATAAGAAATGAAATTGAAATAAAATTTAATTAATGAAAGGATTAAGAAATATCAATAGCATAAGGATAAAATTTAATATAAAAGTCAAATGCAACATAATAACTAGAGATGAAATTAAAGGAATAAAAAAAGATAAAAAATAAATAGAAATAAAAAAATTGTTTATAAAATATAAAGAGTAGGACACTCTTATATTTCTCCCAACTACTTTTTATTTTTATTAATATTTTATATTTATAAAAAATCAAGTTGCCAATAAGTACAAGAAAAAAAGAGCCTTGGAAGGAACCTTTATTTTTTAAAATTTAAAAATATGTTAAAATAATATTTTTTATTTTTTTAAATTTATTTTTCATATTAGAATATTAAAATTATTTAATAAATATAAAAAAATTAATTCAATTGTTTTTTAAAATAATAAAACAATGATTTAGGTGTAATGTTATACATGCATATGCAGATTTATAATAATGTTTCTAGATTTTTTTTTATTGAGCTATGATTTTAAAAGGATGAAACTTAAAAAATAATAATTTTAAAAAGAATACAAAAAAACTGTAGTCAACTAATGTTAACTTTTAAAACTCATGAGTATGGTCATAAGTCAAAAATTGACTTTGTATAAGGTAAACTAAAAAAAAAAAAACAAAGCAAAATTCTTAATAAAAAAATATTGAGGGGTGAAGCTATAAAAAAATAATTAAAAATTAATAATAAAAAATATGAGTTAACCTAGGTTAATATGTTAGCACCATGTCTATGAGGATATGATTTGGATAATTCTGTAGAAAGAAAAACAAAAAAAAACATAAAGATAAATTCTATAAAATGAAGCTATAAAAAAATAATAAAAAATATAAGTCAACCTAGGTTAATATGTTAGCACCATGCCTATGAGAATATGATTTGGATAATTCTATAGAAAGAAAAGAAAAAAAAACATAAAGATAAATTCTATAAAATTTACATAGTGAATAATAAAATTATAAAAATTATAAAAATCACCTTAATGAACACCAAAGTCAACCTATGTTATCTTTCGAAAATCGTGATTCAATAAAAATATATAAGGAATGTAATGGAAAAAAGTAAAATAAAAAAATCTAAAACAAAATAAACATCTAAACAAGGAATATGAATCAAATCTAATATGAACCAAAAAAAATAAAATTTGATGATGAAAAATGAACTTAAAATAAAATTTAATTAGTGAAAGGATTAAGAAATATAAAAAAAATAAGGATAAAATTTGATATAAAAATTAAATGATATATAATTACTAAGAATGAAATTGAAGGAATAAAAAAATAACAATAAAAAATAAAATTATATATAAAATATAAATAGTTGAATACTCCCGATCACGTTTTATTTTTATTAATATTTTATATTTATAAAAAATGAATTTACCAACAAATACAAAGAAGAAGAGGCCCATCTTCTATTTTTGTTTCTTTACAGGGCTGTTTAGTAATTAACCTGCTAAGAAAAATCAAATGTCTAAAAGACCCTGGATACAAAATAATGCCTTTTCAGTTTCTAGGTTAATTAAGTCATACTGTTTATAAAGGAAGTAAACGATCGGTTTTGCCCCATCAAGGTTACAATGACTAATATATCCTTAAAAAAAAATCAAATTACCTCTTAATTTATTAGATTTGGGGCTATTCTGTGTGGACAAAGTGGAGAAAGTACTGTTCATATCTACAGTACTTTCTCCGCAGGACTTAGATTCTGTTAATAATAATAATAAGCCCTGACAGCGAGTCAATTGCAAGAACACTATTAACAGGAAAAATGAAGGCTCACAGATGCAGCCACCCCAAAAGTATCCAAGTAGCCAACAGCCAAATACCCTGTTATCAGCTGACAGCAAGAAGAGGTCATCATTCCCTAACAGCAAGCATCCCCAGGAACATTCATTGCAGCAGGAAACAATATCTAGTTTTCTCGATTAGTAGAGCACGAATAGGAATCGATTGTCAATGGCAGTGAGCTCCTGCGCCTGCTCCAGCTGCTGACTCAAGGTAAGAACTCATTTTAACTTCAGACAACAACAGTTTTCTGATACAAAGCAACCATTTTACCATAAAGTCAAGACCATAAATAGAAAACCAGTGGGAATAGGAGAGCGGCGATCGAAATAGATGGGGAGTTTGCATAGCATGCATGGAGGCAAGTCCAAAACCACCGAAAATTGCAGTATAATAACTGCTCGCAGTGACCGCAGCATAAGATTCCAGTAGCAAGACTAAAGACTGTAATTCATAGCATCTTTCATAAACACCTGCTTTGAGCTCAACCTTAACATCTCTGATATTTTAAATAAAGAATCTACTGGATATAAGCTTAAACTTAAAAGCAAAAATGGCTTTACAAGTTGAAACGAGGTAAAGGGGGTAAATTGACGGTAATTTAAAACCACATCTCTAAATTACTGGTCCAAGATGCAAAATAATGAAGTATAAAATATTAACCATTTGCATCGACAGCCTCTTTATTATGCAAAATATCTATAAAATATTCAAAATAATATCTATAAAATATTCAAAATCAAATCTCTAAATTATCTCTGCATGTCATCAGATGGTCCTCCTATTATTCAGGATGCATCCACCTTCTTCCATGTCACCAGGGAATTGAGAAATTTCATCACCTGAAGTATTGTCAAGTTTCCACCATAAGATTTGGCAAGAAAAGCGAAAGGAGATTGAGATAAAGATGGAAAGTTTATGGAAGACAAATGATAAAAATTTGAACCTCCGATGGATCTCTGAGAGAGTAAACTGCATTGGTTTCTTTGGGTCTAGATGACACCAAAATTCCACAACCTCGATTCCCCTCCCGGAGCACCTGGTTTTAGACCAAAGTATCACATAGAATTAAACACAAATCTTTCCCACTACATGAAAATTAAAATCTTGTCAAGATTACATGATCTTTCACTACCTTGAATGCATCTTCATCTGTCAGATCATCACCAATATAAATTGGGAGTACATCATCTCTATTACTTAGACCTGTGCCTCAGTAAATGAGGTACAAATGGTTAATAACCTTAGGAAAAACAAATCTATATCACCTAGGATGTTTAGAATCGGCAATCTCACCTAGAGATTCAAGCAAAAATTCAACTGCTTTTCCTTTATTCCAGTCAATCATTGGACGGACCTCTAAAACCTGAATACACAGCAAAGCGAGTGTAAAATCATATTTTCAAGAAAGCAGCATATAGATAAGATCATATCACCAAAATCAGTATCTAGCAAACAATAAGAATACCTTCCGTCCATGAGTTTTTCGCAAACGAGGATACTTATCTAAAATATCCTGAACACATTGTGCAATAGATTGCCAGTTCTGAAGTCAAGTACAAGCAGGACACATCTTAGAACTTGGCCAAACGAAAAGTCATATAATGGAGATGTCTCAATGACAAGGATATTTCATCCATAGAACAACAGTGACCTACCTTCTCATCTACATTACGGAAATGTACAGAGACGCAAAATTTATGATTCTCAACTTTTGCACCTTTGATCCCCTTAGTATCCTCGACAAGGGTTCTAAAAACCTGGGTGAAATTCAAGGTAGTCAGTTTACCCTCTTAAATAATGATGAGAATTTTATGTTTTATACATGAAAAGCAACACTGTGCACCTCATCGATCATAGGTATAAATTCTCTAGCGGGCTGAAACAGATTCACCTCCTTGCCCTATGAAACTCAAACAGAAAGTACAACAATTTATTTAGTTTGTAAAAAGCAGGTTCAACAGGATATAAAACCCCTGGAGTCTAATTTTGCAGGAAACATGAGGAGAAATACATACACAAAGAGCCAGTAATCTGATACCTGTTGGTCAGTAGTTGATTCATTACAGTTTGGATGGTCATTGGACACCGCTTTTCGTACAGGGCCCAAGATGTCCATCCCATGACTACCAGCATAATACAATTCTGCTAGTCCTACAAGCTGATAAACCTGGAAAAATAGAGTAGCTTAGCACAATGGCAACAAGTTATAATTATACTAGAAACTAAATAGAACATGTGCATAATGGGGAATTCTCCTCTAACCTTGTCACGACTTCTTCCACTAATAATCGCCGTTGGGAAATATTTTGCAAAGTTTCTTACTGCAAAACGCATCTGAAACAGTTCTCAATTTAAAGATGCAAACACCAAATGGTAAAAGATAAAAAAGAAAGAACATGTTGAACATTCAGCAAATTATGAACAATTCTTACATCATCAGACATAAGGGCATTATCTGGGTCATCTACTATTGGAGAGAGAGTACCATCATAGTCTAGAAACATTGCTATCCTTTTGTTTTTGGCAAAATTTGCAATTTCCTCAAATGAGTTGAGTGCTGATGGATGCTTGAGCTACACAATCAGAAAACAAAGAAAAGAAATGACATACAAGCAGAACATAAACCACCCACCATACATACTTTGAAGAGCACAACTGTGGCCTAGAAATTAAAATTCTGATTTTTTAAGCATATTGCCAAACGAATTGGCCAACAATGAAGCAAGCATTACCATCCAGGTGCTGTAAGCCGTGTCAGCACCATCCATAATGAGCTTCTTGCGAGGGGGTGATGAGGATTTCATGGCATCCAGACATGCATTCGAGCAGACTTCATCAAGTTTCCCAGGCTTTTTTCTAGGAATGTTTCTATACTTGCTAGAGGAGAGTGATCCTCCCGATGGTGCGTAAGGCAACAAATTAGAATGGATGCCGAGCCTTGACTTGTTTATTGGAGCAGGATCAGTGAGAACAGGAGAAGAATGGTTTGACTCGATGTCCATAGTAGCCAGATTACTTGGTAGTACTTGTGAAGAATGAATTATGATACCAACAAACACTTGACCAAACAATAATTTGTGCACGTTATACAAAATGCCTTTTACCCAACCCTTTTATCAATGAAAAACCACCTCTTCAATGTTTTCTTGTCGCTGCTACTGGGAAAGCTGTTCATCAAGCAAGCACTTCCTGAGAACTGGCCATCACAGCAAAGAATTAAATTTCAATGAAAATTTACATCAAAATATGAATGTATGCCTAAACAGAACCTAAATTCATACCTTGTCATCTCCAAAGCTACACAACATTTGATGGGTGGCAGAACATTATTTGCACTAGGATTTTCAAGAAATGAAAGAAGGGTTCCAGCAAAATGCACCAGAAATATCTGTTCAAAAGATCAATGAAAGATGCGTGTTTAGTCTTGGGAACTTGCTTGCTGCACAAACGCGTCTGGAATCTTTAGACAGATTGAAACTACCAGCATTCAAATAAAATGGACTCGATTTGTCTTCAAGAAATGCAAAAGTTGACCGTACCAATGTTCAGATACTGACCACCATTAATGGTAGAGCAAAGAGAATAGCTTGTCCACATCGATATCAAAGTCAGCTATCCTCATGATACCGACTTTGATATTAGAATTTTCGAGTCTTAAATGCACACAACATTTTATTAAAAAAAGATGTCAAGATCATAGGCCTAACACATCATATAATACCCTGACAGGTTCTTAAAGCTGAATTCCGATGGACATTATCTATTTTGCCCTGCAAAAAGGACAGGTATGTAAAGAAAATAAAAAGAAAGAGACAGCAACCTGTTACCTTAACATTTTATCATATATATCAGCTTAAATATATGAATTTTCTTGCTTGAGCAAATAATGCAAACGAAAAGCAACTACGCAACAAAACAAAACAAATATGAAACCAATTCCTATCAAGTAAAATCCCAATCGCCTCAAAATCAAAACTTGAGTAAAACGTGATATATAGGCCAAAACACATCCAATATGCTTAGGTGGGGAAAATCAAGATTCATTATTGCAACAATAAAAAACGTTAACCTTATCTTTACGTTCTTCACGACCTCAAGTGACTAACATTGTTAACCAAAAAAAAACATTACAGTAACGATGATACTCGACAGCACAGTACTCGCTACAGACACGATAATAATTATAAAATCCCAGAACCAAGTATATAATTGATAATTAGCTAATATAATTTAAATTATCTCTGAAAATTCTCCACCTCTTCCACTTCGATGATTTGTTCATCTAGATTCACTCGAGCATCAAGAAGATAAAGATGACAAATAATTCTGGGATTTTCCAATTTGATGATGATACAATGATATCTGTGTGGCCAATGAGCATGTAGCTCGGGATCTCTCAATTAAAAGAAATGGTCCTGTATATGTGTATATGACACAAAAGGCTATACTACGTGGGGCTTTCCACATGTAGATCTAATATACATCATTTTCAATGTCCATAGTTCTTTCATAAATCAAAATCAACTAATGTACAGATTGCAAAACGAAAAATTCATTTTTCTGCAACGATCAACCACCAGAAGACCATACAAGCCGACCCCACCACGACATACGTAGTAAAAACTTTCAGCTAATGTTTTCTTTTAATTTATTAACTTTCTCTCGTATTAGCTCCCTCCAAATCGACGTGTTTAATTTTTTGTTTTTGGGGTTTCTTTTATGTGTGAAACACCGGTGGGAGACTTTTTCATTCCCGAATATGTAATTAACAAAATCTTTGTCATTATCGCACAACTATTACCAGGCGAAAACAACTTCACAGTATCGCAAAGAAATCTAAACTGTGTAGACAGCATACAGAGCTTTCTTTTCCCATTACAAGGTCATTGTATCACATCAAGAAAAAGCGATTAGCACACGTTTTGAAACCTCAACGAACTAATTTTCCTTAATCATGACAACCGACAAAAAAAGAAATTTATGGTAAAATGAAGAAACGAGCAGCTCGGCTTTCAAGATCACCCGCTATAGAGAATAAACTAATACAAAACACACATCCAAGAGATCCAAGAGCAAGGAAACATTATTTCACCAAAAACCACCCATAGGCATTCAAAAGTCATACACTTATCTCCCAAGATTCAAGGTTTAAGAAAAATAAAAAAGATTAAAAAGATCGCATCCTTAATAAATCATCGGGATTGCTTGTCTAACCAGAAAGAGATGACAGCCAAGCCAGATCTCACAAAAAGGATTCATACTTGTTAATATTGTTGACACAAAGTTACAACAACATTGCACATGAAAACATGAAAATATCTTCAGATTCTACTTTTAATACATATAAAAAACAACAGAAGTCGTACCTAATCCACGTGTTAACAAAAGTGCCTGCCTGTTTTTTTTTTTTTTCTGTTCTTTTATTTTTTTCTTATCAAACAAGGACTGATCTCTATAATGCAGTTCTCAGATCAAAAACAAAAAACCTGAAGATCCCACAAAGAGAGGGGAAAAAAGAGCTGAGAGAATTAAATAGGCAAAAATAAAATCATGTATGGGGTGAAACACACACAGAGAGAGAGAGAGAGAGAGAGAGAGAGAGAGAGAGAGAGAGAGAGAGAGAGAGAGAGAGAGAGAGAGAGAGAGAGAGAGAGAGAGAGAGAGCTGACTAATATATACATACATAAAATGGAAAGGGGAGAAAACAATCACCTCTCTGATAATTAAGAAAGTTGCAGAGGAGAGAGAGAAAGTAGAGGAAAAGAAGGGAAGGGAAAGAAACGAGGGTGCAAAGAATGGGTATTTATAGAGTTGGATATGCCATAGAAGACGTGCTTAACAAGGTAAACCCTAAACAACCAGGTTGTTGAATCAGGAAACATCGCTCTAGTTTCCCCTTTTTAAACGTAAACCCTTAATGAAAAATCTGTCTAAATTGAATATTAATTAATTAATTAGTAGTATAATAAATAACTTCCCATTAATAAAACAACCTTCATATATATATATATATGCCGTTATCCCTCACAAATTCACTGGCCCTTCATAAATGTTAGACCATTTAATTAATTTTTTTTTATATAAAATATGAACTCATACTATATGGACCAAATTTATTATATTCATAAAAGTCACTAATTTGAATATTATAAAATTTAGAGTTATAAAAAATTTATATAATTTATATAATTATTAATTTTAGAATTTGTGAGATTAGTTAAATACACATAAACTAAAATGAATATCTATATTAATAAAAAACAATTGTTAGCTATAGTATTTATTATAGCATCTGATAATGAATTATATATAAGTTATATGTAGGCACAATTTTAGTTGGTGTGAATAATGAATAATAGGTTGATGTAATATATAAAATTGCTAAACATAAAAAAAATCTTCAAAAATATTGGATGGAATAATGAATTTTAAAGATTAGTATTTTTTTAATTTTTTTCTTGTTATTGTTTATATATAAAGTAAACTCGTCTTGGTTTGAGTAATGAAATTTATAATAAAATAAAAGGAAAAAAGAAAAATACTAATTTTACCTAAATAATTTAATCTATGAAAAAACAGGATGTGCTTGTTAATTAATTGTCGAGATCTTTAGAGCATCTCTAATGAAAAAAGCTAAATTAATAAAATGACTTTTTGAATAATATAAATATAACTTTTTTATTATGTGCATTCCACTGGTAAAAACTATTTAGAAAAGCCATTTATATTTTAATATATTTCATATTAAATTTATTTTTATATAATTATATAACTAATATATATATTTTATATATAATATAAATATAATGTTATTAATTATATAATTAATATGAGTAATTTATAAAAATAATATAAAATTTAATAAAATAATATGAAAGTTAAAAGATATAATTTAAAATTAAACTTAAAATTTATTTATATGAATATTTTTAATTTTCAGTTTTATATGTTACTATTAAAAATTTAATTTTTTAAAAGTAAATTCAAATTCAAACTTAAAAAAAAAAACCATCAAAATTTTCAATTTTGATTTTCAATTTTTTTAAAAAATTAATGCTTTGAAAAAATAATCGCCACCATTTTAAATTTTAAAATTTTAAATTTTGAAAAAATAACCACCAACATTCTAAGATTTTAAAATTTTAAAAAATAATCCATCTATAAATATTCTCATATACCTTAATATTTTTTCTCATCATTCCGTTGTTTTTTTTCTCCATTCAAAAATATATTTCATTAAAATTCATCATGAATCATTCTAATTTTAATTTTTATGATGCTTTTGATTTTGATGATGACACTCCTGTGTTCGCTTTTCAAGTTGCTGCTGTTATGGTTACTGAAAAAGAATCGAATAATTAAGGGCAAAGAATAAGGTACCGTGGTTCTATTCTTGACTACAATATTGTCAATCATAATAGAAAGGAAGGTAAGTTAAGGTTATATAATGATTATTTTGCTGAAAATCCTAAATTCACTGAAACTTAATTTCAAAGAAGATTTAAGATAAGTTGTCATCTTTTTCTTCAGATCGCAAATGTAGTGGAAGCTCATAATCCATATTTCAAACAAAGGACAAATGCTCTTGGTGTTATTGGTTTATCTTGTTTTCAAAAGGTAACTGCAGCTCATAGAATACTTACTTATAGTATTCCTACAGATCTTACTGTTAAATATCTTCAAATTGGAGAAAGCACTACGATAGAAAGTTTTAGAGCTTTCGTCAAAGCAATCGTAGAATTTTTTGATGATTGGTATCTAAGGGCACCAAACATGGCCGATATTTGTCGGTTATTATCAATTGGAGAGTAGCATAGATTTCCAGGGATGTTAGGGAGCATTGATTATATACATTGAAAATGAGAGAAATGCCCAATTGTATGACATGGGATGTATACTGGTCATTGTCGTGAACCAACTATAATTCTAAATGTAGTGGTTTCACAAGATCTTTGGATATGACATGCCTTTTTTGGAATGCCTGGATAATTAAATGATATTAATGTTATTAATCGATCACCTATCTTCGTTGCACTTGCTGAAGGTCATACTGCTCC
Source organism: Populus euphratica (assembly GCF_000495115.2). NCBI lineage: Eukaryota > Viridiplantae > Streptophyta > Magnoliopsida > Malpighiales > Salicaceae > Populus > Populus euphratica. Next base: position 280,146 of record NW_011499851.1, read on the forward strand.
TATCAATTATATAATTAATGGGCATGAATATATAATGGGATACTATTTAACAGATGAGATTTATCCTAATTGGTTTAATTCTTCAATCATTTCACTTTGCTGACGATTTTCAATTTGAGTAACAAAATCCAACAAATTTACCAACTATTTCTTGCCATCTATTTGAGATGCTTATTTGGGAACAATTATTCAAGTTTCCTCCATTCTCTACAAAGTAAGCATGTACTCGAGTCTAGAACTATTTTGTTTATTGTTTAACTCCTATAATTGGATCTTTGCTTGTATTTAGGTTTACAGAGACAAGTATACAATCTTCTTCTGGTGAGTTTATGATTTTTTTATTGGATGGACATTTAAATTCAAGTATGTTAAGTTATTAATTAATTGATTAGAATCAATTGGATGAGAGAGAATATCTTAACTCACTGATAAGAAAGTTGGCGAAAGAGCTTGGAAAATTTGAATCCATCTACATTTAAAAAAACATCAAGTTAAAACCTTATAGGAGAGTGTAAAAGAAGCACACATTCAATGTCTAACAATTTTATAGTTTATATACATGTGAATTAATAACAAGCATTGCATCCTACTTGTTCTAACATTACAATTTGACTATTTTTTGGAACTAAGAGAGGATTAATATACTGGTTTAATTGCATTTTCAACAAAACAAAATATAATTAACCTCAAATTAAAATAAACAATAAAAAATAAATTTTAAATATGTCCCTCTATATGTTTATCAATATCGGCTACCATTATTACTTTCTCTTAATTTTGTCAAAGATAACAACATAAATAAAAAATTGTTTTCCTTAACCCATATCAAAAACATAAAATAACAAAAAAATAACAATCATCACAAATATCAAATTAACAACAAATGGTCTAAAAAATTAACAAATATAAAAGAGAAAATAAAAAAACTTTCTTTAATTTCAGTTAATTAACACAACCGATGTTATAAATTAACCAAAGAATAATTGATTTTTGTTTTTTCTAAATTTGAGAGAATAGTGAGGCATAATACAAGATTAAAAAAAAAAAAAGCTTCTTTCCTTGCTTTTAAAGAAAAAAAACAATGTTGACTAACAGTTATAAAAATAGTCGTTGGCAACGTTAATTCCATTTTAGCTATTTTATTGAAACCTGTAAAAATAACTCTTCTCAAATTGAATAGCCATTTTGGCTTCTCTTTTACCTGCTTTGTTAAAATAGTAAAATAAAAAAAATAAAAGTTAAAAGAACACGCTTTTAAATTTGCCTCTTCATTTGCTTCTCTAGTTATAGATGCTCTTAGGATTCTAAAAGGTAATTCTATAATAATAGCATTATTAATATAAAAAATAAAAATAAAAAGATACAAGAGCCTTAATTAACTGATTGATTAATTGGAATAATTTAAAATAGAAAGCAGTAGTCGTAGTAAAAGAGAAGGGTTGATGTTTATGAGCCTGTTTGCATTATTGCTGAATCATAATTTCAGTATTTTTTTAATTTAAATTATTTATCTAATGTTTATGTATAAAAATAAAATTTAAAAAATAAAATAAATATTATTTTAATATATATATATATATATATATTTTATAAAAAAAAAACAGCAATATCTAAGACACTACTGAACACAATCTCATTTACACAGTTGCATTGCATAGAAAACAGTAATAGCCGGAGGTTAGAGAAAGAGGGACAGGTCACAGGAGTATTAAAATGGTGGCATCTGAAAAAACATAAGGAAAGAAGAGGCCACATGTCAGTTTACTGGGGGTTCATGTTGCAAAACGCGGCCAGATTTAGCGCTCCCGTCTATTTCATGCACCGTTGGCATTTTTAGAGCCCTGTTTGTTTGTTTTTGGTTTTTTAACTCACAGAAAAACACTTGCTAGCTAAATTCCACTTTCTCCGTCTTTACGATCTCCTTGCTTCAATCCGATTTCAAGTGGAGGTTTAATGGCGGTCTTTGTCACTTGCGCTGTTTGAAAGGAGTTCATCAACTCCATTACCTTAGGATATATAGGGCTTAGACTACATGAATTTATTAATTATTTATCACACCAGTATTGATACGATTTAATCTTTTTTTAAGTAAGAACATTATTAAAAAATGAAATTATAAGTCATGTGAATCTTAAAGTAAAATATAAAATTGTATATGATATTTAATTTAAATGAATAAAATACCGAGCAAATCAAGAAGATCTTGAGTGATGGATACTTTCATATTAATTATATTTAAACATAAAAATAAAAATGTAATTAAGCCCTTCGTCTACTCATTTTGATTGCTTTTGCTTTTGGTGACATAAACAAAATAAATATAAACATGTTTAATTGAGTTGATATATATATATATATATATTCAAATATTTAGAATGCAATTACAAGATTCATATTTTTTTAACATAAAAGAAAATAAATACTAGAACTACTTATACTTTCACTTAAATGTGTGTATCATAAAACTAAAATTTTCGTATTGATGAAATATATCATCCAATAAAGTTATCAAATTTATGGGATTTGGGTTTTATAAATTTGAATAGGGTAAAACAATCTTGGATTATAAAAAGATGTATTTAATGTTATTGTGTTGTATTGCGAGATAAAAGTAGCGTTCGGTAACAAATTTAATATAATATGCTTATAAATATTTTAAATAGATAAATAATATTTAATGATGCATGTTTCATAACCTCATATGACTTGTGTGCATGTTTGCATGTTTTTTTTATGAGAATGATTCTTAATTCACACACATATATATATGTGTGTACAAGGATGAAGCTTTTCGATGAGCTAGAGCCCAGGTAGGATTAAAAAAAAACCTTACTAACTTATTTTCTTTTAATCTTTTAAAGTAAACCTAAATAACAATAGTTAATTAGCTGTCCATTTTTTCTTTGTTTTTTACATTAAACCTACCTAGATATAAATAATTAATTGGTTCACATGTTTTTCAAGTAACTTGGAGTTTTAGTTTTTTTATTCTCAACAATATATAATTTTAGCTTAGATTTTGAAGAAGAATCCATATAACGAGTCGCGAGAGTGTGAAATCATCAGGTAAGAATTTACAGGCCTCATTAATTGTAGTAGACTGTATCCTAGAAATCTAATAGTTTGAATACATTCAGTTGTTTTAATGGTCTCAATTTAATTTTTCCAAATGTATTCCTATAAAAAAAACCCTAATTTGTTTAGTAATATAGGTCATGTTAAAGCCAATAGCTTTGTGAGAAATTATTATGATGAAAAGAATTATGAAGCTGGGTCTGATGAATGGACTGAGGATATAAAATCTTTGTAGACCCAATTCGAGATGATAATACTATAAATTTATGCAAATAATTTAATAAAAAGAAGTTTAAAATTGTTAGTGGAGTAAATGGACGAATGCTAACGCACCAGTACTAATAATTTGATAGTTATTTCAAAGATAAGTTCCTCAAATCTACTAGTAGTCTGCATCACTAATATATCCTTATATATTATGCATTTCATGAATATTCTATTATGGCATTAGTATCTTTTCATCTTGCACCTAACTTTTCTAATTCCTTTTATTTGAATAGATTATAAATTATAATGGAAAATCAAGAAAGCAAAAGAGGAAAAACTATATTTTCATTCTTTAAACCAAACAAACAAACATCAACCAGTAAAGGATATTCTCCATCCAATGTTGATGTCTCAAATCATAGTGAACAAGCTCCTTTCAAATCTCAAAGAATTGAAATTGATATTAATACTCTTGAACGAGATCCTAGGTTACAAATTCAAGTGTGAAAACATTCTATTAATCAACAAAATAAAATTAGAAGAGCTTATATCAAAATGGGTCTATATCAACGTAAGTTAATAGAGTATCTAAGGATTGAATTAAGGAGACAGTATCATCAATTTCAATACACTTGGTTTGATTAATTTTTTTTGCTAGAATACTTTCCATTAAAGGATGCAGTATTTTATTTTCCATGCTATATTTTTGAAAAAAAATGCCTCGTCATCTCACATTCACCACCGAAGGCTTTAGAAGTTGGAAGAGGGTTAATGATGTGGTTAAATGTGCATTTTTTATGCATGTGAGAAGTCTCACTTCACCACATAATAATGTTATGAAATCTGTTGAAGATTTAATAAAAATACGTAGACATATTGATAAAGTGTTGAATGTACAAACTATTAAAAAAGTGCAGAAAAATTGATTAAGACTTACTACAACAATTGAAAGTATTTGATGGCTTATCTTACAAGCATGTGCATTTAGAGGTCATGATGAATCTTTGGCTTCTAAAAATAAAAACAATTTTATGAAGATGATAAGACTTATGAGGTGACTGAATGTTGATATTAATAATATTATCTTAGAAAAAGCTCTGAAAAATGCAAAGTATACCTCGCTGACTATTCAAAAAGAGATTTTGCATATTCTTATGAACAAAGTGAGGAAAAAGATTTATGAAGAAGAGAGATGCAAAGTTTTGTATTTTGGTTGACAAAGCCAAAGACGTATCAAATAAAGAACAAATGGCTATTTTTTTTTAGATTTATTGACATTCAGGGTTTTATATGAGAGCAATTTTTTGGTATTATGCATGTTTCATATACTATTTCTTCAACATTTAAAAAACAAATTTATGATGTGCTAACTCGATATAACTTGCATATTCTTAGTATGCGAGGTCAAGGGTATAAAGGTGCTAGCAATATATGTGGTGTATGGAATGGACTATAAGCTCTGTTTCTCAGATATTATCCTTATACATATTATGTACATTGCTTTCCTCACCGACTATAATTAGTTGCAACAACTAGAAATGAGATTTGTATTTGGTTATTTTTCTCAAAATTGACAGCTATTTTCAATCTTATAAGTGCTTTTCTCAAACATCATACCGAGTTACATGATGCTCAGGCTATAAAAATTGCATATATGGTAGCTACTAGAGAACATGAGACTAATAGAGGGGCTAATTAAATTGGTAATTTACATTAAAGTGGAACTACTCATTGGAGCTCTCATTCTGATTCTATTTGCAGTTTAATAGATATATAAGGTGTAACTATTACTGTGCTTGAAAGTATGGTTTAAAAAGGATCTTCTAACTCTACACATGGAGAAGCTATTGGTTATTTGATTGTAATGAAATCTTTTAAATTTATATTCATCTTATATTTGATGCATAAAATAATGGGGATTACTTATTTACTTTGTCGAGCTTTGCAGCAAAAATATTCATCTTATTTACTTATTAACTCTATTTTAGAACCTAAGGACAAATTTAAATAATTTAAAGCTGATGCTATTTACAAGTTTACTAAGAAATTTTATCCTGAAAATTTCAATAAATAAGAGATGTACTATTTAAGATCTCAGCTAGAGCATTATCAAATTGATGTGATTCTTCATGAGAGCTTTCAGAATATGTTTATCACTTTTGAATTATATCGAGGATTAGCTAAAATCTCCCTGCAAATATGCAATCTATTTGCATAAAATATGAGATTGGTATGCCATATATGAAAGCTTCGTATAAAAAGGTTATAGGTCATTTATGTCAACAACAAGGATCAATGACAGTTTACCAGCATTATCATTATAATATATTTGACTCAATAATAAATTTTCAGTTAGAAAAATTAAATTATAGATTCAGTGATGAGACAGTGAAACTCCTCGTACTTAACTCTATTTTAGAACCTAAGGATAAATTTAAATCATTTAAAGCCGATGCTATTTACAAGTTTACTAAGAACTTTTATCCTGAAGATTTCAATAAATAAGAGATGTACTATTTAAGATCTCAGCTAGAGCATTATCAAATTGATGTGATTCTTCATGAGACCTTTCAGAATATGTTTATTATTTTTGAATTATATCGAGGATTAGCTAAAATAAATAAGTTGCTGCACTATTATTTGATTGACAAGTTGATTTGTTTTATTTTAGCTTTGCCTGTTTTCACTGCCACTACAAAGCGAACATTTTCAGCTATGAAACATGTTAAAATTATGCTTCACAATAAAATAAAAAAGGAGTTCTTAACAGATTCTATGATGATTTATATTGAACAAGAGCTTGTTGAAGATATTGATTCGAATTCGATCATAGATGAATTTTATTCTACAAAACATCGAAATGTGCAACTTTGATAGTGTAATATATATATTTTTTTTAATTTTAAATTTGTATTTGAATTTTATGTATTTTAAATTTTGTTTTTTTATATTTGTCTTACATATTTGAATTGAAACTTTATTCTTAACTTGATAAATTTATATATCTGAGTTAATAATTAATCTTAAAAAATAATTTATATACATTTATATCATAGCACAGGACAAAAAAAATTTGTGGCTCCACCTTTGTGTATGTGTGTGTGTGGAGAGAGAAAGATCATTTATATAAAATCAATGATGGCTCCACCCTTGTGTGTGTGTGTGTGTGTGTGGAGAGAAAGATCATTTATATAAAATCAATGATTAAAGAAAAGAATTTTAAAACATAATTATATAAAACACTATCATCTTTGATACATGCAATTACAAATTTATTAACAACTTGTCATTTTAATTAAAATGAAAGCAGATCCTACAATAAGCACTTAAAAATAGAGGGTACCTTGCTTTGTTTCAAAAGCAAAATAGTTTTGGGGTTAATAATTTGATAAATATTATTCTTTAATAACAATATTTTAACATGTAATATTAACTTATTTAAAATAAATTATATATCAATGAACGAAGAATCAATATCTGATGATTCTTAGTTGACATATGTTGTAAGCCACATACCTAGTTACTTTGTTTGGGTCTGAGTCCAGCCTAAGCTTGAGTTTTGATTTTATTATAACATAATTCATTAGGACCATAAAAATTATTTTTTAAGCTAACCCATGAATAATTTATCTAAAAAGTTTTGTTTTTAATGGAAAGCAATCTACTTTTAAAGACAAAAAAAATTATTATATTATTTTTTTATGATGAATAATTAAAGCAAATAAATGACATGAATTAAATATAATAATTACTAAAAATAACTCTATATCAACTTAGATTTTAAATTCCAGTGTAATTACATGCTAAAGAATGTGTATTATGTATAACTTGAAGGAGCTCTTTCGGCATCTTCTCCTCTATATTTCCTAGTTTTTTTTATATATGGTTTTGCTTGTTTTTAGCTCTTTATTTTTCTTTATGTTCTAGAATTTATGTTTTGGTGCTTTGTAGACAGATAGAGTCTAATTATTATTTTGGTTTTTAGACTTTTAAAGGAAATGTATCTTTTAAAGTTATTGGAATTCTAAAGAACTATTTGTAAGATCATTTGCATCAAATGACTAGCATTTTAATCCTAAGAACAAATGGTTTAATATTTGACAATAACATTTTCCTTTCTTCATTCTAGTATCTCCAAAAAATTCATTCTAGTATCTCCAAAAAGTAAGTATATTATATACACACTCATTTTAGTTAAATACTTTATGTTTTAAGTATAACACTATTTTTTGTATGTTTTAGTATGCATGTTAGGATCTTGTTATGTTAAATCATTTTTTAATATTTTATTATATGTTTAGTATGCTTTAATTCAATTGTAAGATTAAGTATTTTATATTGATTTTATAAACATATATCGCACCTAACATCACAACAATCTTTTAAAATTGCATCGGAAAAGAACAAATATCTGGTATCTTGTTCTTAGAGGGGAAAATGTTTAGTTTAATGAGTTGCTACCTAGTATTATAGTAACTAAGAATCTTAATTGGTTAACAGATATTTTATGGTATATGACTGGTTACGTAAAAGGAAAGATATTATCACTATTTAAGTATCCTACCTAAGGTAGGTTGTATTACTGGTTTTGTCTTAAATTATTAAGGGTTTGTTTTATTATGCTTTTGATGATCTTTCTATAATATTCCTAACTCTAATATTAATGAATATTCAACTACAAGTATTTTCAACTTTGGTGATGGTAAATATTACAAAAAAGGTATAGTATTCATGACTTTGATGTTAGTGAATATTGGGGTTTAGGATAATTTTTAATTTTTACTGTCAGTATTTCTAATTTTGACGTTAGCAAACAACAAGGGTATTCCTAATTCTAACATTAGTGAATATAAATATTTCTGATTCTAGCATTAGTAAATAAATAAGTAAAATTTTGAATTTAAAAGCAAAGCATATCTTTTTAATATTTTTTTTAAAGAAAGAAAAAAAACAGATATGTATCGTATACTAGATTCACATTTCATAATATAACTCAATACTCAGTAAAGTGTCTTTGAATTTTTTTAGAATTTTTTGATATCTAAAAATACCTGTTTGGCTAGATATCAAAATAAAAAAGTGTTCATTTATTATATAAATAGTATCTAAATAATATCACTATAAGCATAAAGAAATACTTTAATGATTTTTATGTTCATATTTTTATTCGATTTGAGTTGCGGGTTTAGTACTATAGCTTGAATTGACCTAAGTCAATTAAAAATATCTTGTCTCAATTGATTTTTTTTACTACATATATATTAAATTTTGAGTTCTAAATCAAGATTTTACTTGAAAATAGAAAATACATTAACAATGCTTTATATATATATATATTGATGTGTAGCGAAGCGCAGAACAATTATATAGTTTTTTTTTAATATAGCATAATTTGGGGGCTTTTAAAATCAATCATGCTATATTAGTAACCAAAAATAGGATAGAAAAACTCTTCCAAAATGTTATCTAAACACTTAAACGCAGTTAATACATTGATGACTTCATCAATACGATCATTTTTGTTAAGAATGTTGAGTGGCATAATGGTTAGGTTTGATTTTTTTTTTTGCTTTTTATAAAATTATATTTTTTTAACAAAAATATGAAATTATATATAACCATAGCCATTACATGAAAAGGATAAGGTAGGGATAGGTTTAATTTCAAAATAAGTGAAAGATAAGCAAGTCTTATCGAACAATATCATCATGTGTATCTATGTTTATATATATATATATAAAGAGAGGTTAGAAATAAAATTTAAACAACCTTAGGAATAGAGTATAGAAAACCCGGCATAAATGCAAAAACCAGGTGGTTAAAAATGGAGAATCTTATTGTGTCATGTGCAAAAATTCAAAAAGGCGATAAAAACTGATTTTTTTTAAAACTAGAAAAGCACAAATCTCGTTTAAACTCGCGTGCCCTATTATCTATTCATTTTAGCTAGTAAAGTAACATTTTAGGGGGTGATTAAGACGTGTTAAAAATTATTTTTATTTAAAAATATATTAAAATAATATTTTTTTATTTTTAGAATTTATTTTTGATATCAGAATATTAAAATGACTCAAAAATATCAAAAAATAATTTAAAAAACAATTTATAAATTAGTGAAACGACGGTTTAACCATTGCATCGAACAGGGCCTTAGTTATTAGACTCGCAAAATTTCTATAAATTGTTACTTGATTTTTTAAAGGAAATGTTTATATTGGCCTTTGAAATTATGTTTTGTTGCATCTTAAAAGTGTGTTTTGAAAAAGTATTCATTTGATTTTTTTAGTATTTTTTTATGGTTTTAATGTTTAGATATTAAAAACTAAAAAAAATGAGAAAAAATATTTTAATACATTCTTAAGTAAAAAACACATTTTAAAAATATCATACACCATAATATCAAACATATACTTCTTACATTTTGTCACCATATTGTATAGTGGAGTTTTTTAAACAACTAGCAAAATTATCAAAATAAAATTAACAAGATAGCATATTTTAAAAAATAATTATAAAAATAGCATATATAGAGAGGTTTTGCTATTAGGAATGGCACAATCTTCACAATTTTCTCAAACAATTGTTGATGTATAAAAAGAAATATTTAGGTTGTTTGGGCCTTAACCCAAACAACCCTTGTCACCCTATGTTTGCTTTGGTTATACACCCTATGTTAAATAATTTAATTCTTAACAAAAAAATAATAAAATAAAAGGAAATTTTTTATGATCAGGGATGAAGATTCTTAATTAATTGGTATAAAATCCTAAAAAAATAAAAAATAATACATGCAAAAAATATTGACAGTCAACGATTTGATAGAAATAACAAATAGAACACTTAAGTTGGTGACACTATCATAAATAAATGAAAATTTGGTCTTCTTTCCTCTTTTATAAGAGAAAATAAAACTTGATTTTTGTTCTTCCTCTCTTTCATTTCTCTCAAATAGCTACTTATATAGGCTGACCCTAAATTCTCATATTATCATTTATGATTTTTCAAACTATAATTATATTAGAATGCAAGTAGTGCAATGTTATTTTATAATTATATTCATTTATATTATCTAATTGTAACTTTAAAATCAGATTAAATTAATGTATGTAATGTTAAGTGATATGCTAGTAGAGTATTTGATAATAATCTAACACATGTGTTGTCATTTCATCACAATGAGTTAAATATATGGCAACCTATTAAGTATTTTTTTTAAATCATTTGTTTAGGACAACGACTTAACTTTAATAAATTATCGTTGTTTAATATTTATGAAACTCATCTTTTACAGGTCATGTGGACTTTGTATGAGATAGCAGTTGCTTTAATTGTTCGCACTAGTGGATGAACATACAAACATCAATGGTTTCGTTGATTATTTTTTAGACAGGTTTGATACATTGCCCAGATCAGGTAATGCAACAGTTCATCTACAAATGACACATTTTAATTGAGATTAATATAAATAACGCATTACATGTTATAGATTATCATAGTAAAAATGATGGTTACATTTGGTTAGACTATCATGGAACTTATGTATCACAGTATTATGCATAGAGAAATAAAATATTTATAGAGAGATATTTTTTATGATTATAGAGGAGTATATAATTTGGTATATAGGCATAACAGTTCGATTCATTACACCAAATTCAAAGTAAGTTCCTCCTCTATAGATATGCAATACAAGTAACATGCTAGCATATTCAAAAAACAGTAAGTAATTTAAATATTTTTACAATTAATATATGTTAAATGATATATTTTATTTATAAATATTTTAACTTAACATTAATATTAGCTTGACTTGTTGCTACAAGAGGATTGATAAGCTATATTTGTGTTTCATAATATTAAGAAGAACACGAAGGACACATATATGCATTTTGGTAGTTCAATTTTTGTCACAATATACTTCACAACTTTAGAGAGATGTTAGTTATTAATAATGTCGTGATAAAAAAAGAAGATTGAGGCCACTTAGATAGGATCATTAGCATGATGCAATTATGCTATCGAAGAGTCTGAATCATCTAATAAATAACATATTAATATATATTTGGATTTCAATTAGCAAAATATTATATTATTTAAGTATTTCATATTTCTTTTATATGTATATATATATATATATATATATATGTATTTATGTTTATTTAATTTCCTTCGTCTCATGAAAGACTAATGAAAACATTCTCATATATATAAATA
>NW_011499851.1:292864-342975 GCF_000495115.2 Populus euphratica
AAATATATTAAAATAATATTTTTTTTATTTTTATAAAATTATTTTCTATACCAACGTACCAAAATAATTTTAAAAATATAAAATATAATTTTAATAATTTACAATTACCAGAAAACCATATACTCCTAATGATTAACGATTTATTTAGAGATGTAGTTCTTATTACTTTTTAAAATATTTTTTACTAGAAAATATATTAAAATATTTTTTTAATTTTAAAGATTATTTTTTATATAAAAATAATTTAAATATATTAAAAAATATTAATTTAAAATAAAAAAATAAAATTTTTTTAATTTTTTTTAAAAATATTTTTAGAACATACAAACAAACATTGCTACTTTGAATCCGAGCATACAAACAAACATTGCTACTTTGAATCCGAATCCGGGTTGCCATTCACCTTCTGCTAGCAGTCAAAGCCTCCTTAGTTTTGTTGAATTGTGTGCAATTAAAATAATTTCTCTCTTTTCTTATTATTTGAACTTTCACCTACACATATAACTTTACCAATCGAATTCTACCATTCTTTGCATTTTGTCCCTGATCTAATAACATTATAAGCTCCCCATTGCAACTTCAAGATTTGAAAAGAAATGTTGTCATATAATGAATTTTTTGGGAAAAACCACAAACCTTTTTTTTATTTTATCATAGATATATTTCTATTTATAAGGTTTCAAGGTTTTTAATTTTTTCTTCTATTTCTTCTAGGGTTTTTTAACGTTTTTAAGTTTTGTGAGCCTTTTTTAGGTTTTTATTTTTATTTTTTAAAAATTATTTTAAAGTCAGATTTTGTTTTTTAAAAGTACTTTTTTTTTATGGTGGGTGTAAGGCATTCTCATTTAAATTTTGTCAAATATATATATATAAGTGAAAATATGAATATATAAAGAAAAAACCAATTTAAAAAAAATTATGAAATAATATATCTAATAATATTAAAAATAGATTATTTTATGAATCCATATATAAACAAGGAAAAAACAATTAAAAAAAGCTATGAAATAATACCATTTTCTAAGAGTTTTTTATTTTAACTCTAGCACAATAACAAAGAAAAACATGGTTTGATAAGTTGCATGTGATCTCTACAACTTGATAAAACATACAATCATGATAATTTTTTAATCTCTCAACTTCTGTCTTAAAAAAACCAACTTAATAATTCAAAATTCATAAACACGTTTCATAATTCATTAAATTTATAATTCAGAATTTATAATTAAACACAGAGAAAATTTAGACACATTTAATTAAATTTAAACTAGATTCAATTTTTATAACATTAAACTATATATTCTAACTACATCTAAAAATTATCCTAGCTGATAAATGAGCCTATATAACCTTAATTCTTCTAACCTGAGAATATGCTTGTAGTACTTTCATAGATATCAACACCAAAATCACCTTAGCTTATAGACAGTTTTGAAATACTCTCAAGACCTATTTGTTTTTATGTTTCAAAAATACTTTTGAAAAATTTAAATTTTTTTATTTTTTTATTTACTTTAAATTAATATATTTTTAATATTTTTAAATTATTTTGATGTACTGATGTCAAAAATAATTTTTTAAAAATAAAAAATTATTAAAATGCATTTTGATATTAAAAGTTATTTGAAAAAACATCATTAGATGGACTTACCTTCCTAAATATATGTTATTGCTGTCATGACAAGCGATCTCATCTTTTCCTAAAACTATTTTAAGACATTTAGCCTCCCTAGCCTTTTAAAGTCCATTATGACACATTAAGTGTATTGTTGGCAATATAATTTTCATACCTAGCTTGGTCCAAGGCTTCAATTCCGAGTTTCGACGAGGTCACTAGCTGGCCCAGGTCAATTTTTTTTTTAAAATTAAAACAATGTCATTTTAGAAGAAAAAAAAAACAAAATCATTGAATTACAATTGAGTTTTTGACCGAGTTGGCTGGGTTGCCCAACCAGACTGGGTTTTAAAACTATAGATGGCAAGGGCACATTTCATCTCATCTAATTTTTCACATATGACAACTGATATTATTCAATCCTCCCATTATAAAAAATGCACCTACTAAATACATTAAAAAAATAATATAGACTCGTCATTTATAATAACATTAATAATGTTTAATAAATGCTATATAGATAAAAATATTGCATATCAATTAATTCTGTCTCAGATACCAGGGCTCATAATGCATCAAATTACTTAAATATTTTAGAAACACACACCATGTTGGTGTAATAAATCGGCATGTTATGAAAAAAAATATCATTTCATGTAGCTTTTTTAATCAATTATCGGATACTATTCCATAAATACTTAATTTCCCTTATTAACCAAAAGATCCAGGTAAGCTATATAAATCACTAGCTAATTTCTAGACCTATACGACCTTAACTCATCCAACTTAAGGATGGGCCTATATCATCTGTATAAGGGTTAACACCAAAATCCTCCTAGCTTATAAATGGATATAAAACACTCGTGGATGGACCTGCATCCTTAACTGTATATCATTATTCACAATAAGTGAATTTTTTTTTAATGGTCGCATTAAGAAGCTTAGCCTTCTCAGTCTCTTAAAGTCCATAATGAAACAAATTAAGTATATTGTTGGTCAAGCCCTATCCCACCTCATTAACTCTTTTATGGTTAGCAACTACTGCTCTTCAAGCCTCATGTTATAAGTAATACGCAAAATAAATACATTAAAGAATAATTAACAATAATCATCTATAATAATATTAACAATATTTAATAAATACTATATAGATAAAAATATTACATATCAATCGATTCTATCTCCATTATAAAAGCTTGTAATGCATTGAGTTACATTATCACCTCGAGAAACACAACTATATTAGTGTAATAAATCAGCACCATATGGGAAAATGCCATATCATGTAGCCTTTTAGATTAATTATCGAATGTCACTCCATAAATATATAATATCTCCTGGCATCCCAAAGATCCAGGTAAGCTGCATGAATCACTAATCAATTCTTTTCTTATTTACCTTGATGATTGGTACCATACTACTCATTACTTGTACCCATATAATATAGGATATATTAAGACATGTCAAATTACTGCATCATTCGATCAAGAGTAATGCATCTCAACTATATCAAATCCTCATTTTATGATGTACATTTAACATGTCAATGCATTAAAGATATTAGAAAACAAGTCCAAACTAAAAAATTAATGCTCAAAGAATAAAAAGAAAAATTAATTTATAACTCATACTTGATCAGAGCATTGTACATCTAACTTGTCCTGTTAAAACTCATTTATATGAGTGAGATTTAAAGTAAAATATCTAGCCCCATGCCATTTGACATGATAAGTCATAAAGTTAGTATATTTTTTTGGTGAGGCTATTGTATATCTAACTCGTTCCAATAAAACTTATGAATATGGATAAAATTTAAAGTAAAATATCTAGCCTCACACCATTTAACATGACAAACTATAAAGTTAATATATTTTTTGCATTTAATTTATATAAATTGTATTATTCAAATTTTATTAAGTTTTATAATTAACTAGATCTTATAAAGAGTTGTTTTGGGTGTCTATGTTGAACATATTATTACCTCAACTCCCTCGACGCTCAAAATAGATATACTTCCATAATAAAATCTATATTAATTTACATTTATAATTCAAAGTTAGTATTTAAAATGGAATTAATTATACCAAACAAAGTAAATTATTCATTGAAAAACATTTAACATAATTATACTTTGATAAATAATAGACACCCGAATATTTGTTTCCTCTACTTTATACATGCTTTATATAGTTACTAATAAAGGTATGCAAGCATGTCCCCTAATTATAGTTAAGAATAGCTCAAAAGTTCTTAAGCAATGTTGGGAGGAATATTGACATTACATTGCCTACAACACTATGGATTCGAGGCCCCCCAAACATATATATATATTATTTAAGTAGAGTTGTAGAATATACAACTCATTATTAGTAGACCCAAACATATAATTCACACTTTCATCACTATAAATAGATATACTAACATAACAAATTGAACTAACATTATTTTTTACCTTCTATGTAATTTCAGCTTTAATTTCAAATAGATTACAGTTAAGTCAATCACATAGCATTAACATTCTTAATAGCTCAATAAAAAACATATTTAATATAATAATTAGAAATTTATTATTTTCTTCATTGTAAATAATACAATTATCGATATAGACAATGGTACCACCATATAAACATAGTATTTGAATACTATAAAATTTTTAAAAAACAACACAACAAATCTCAATATAATAAGATCAATCAAGGTATATAATTTTAATAAAAGTTTAGCCTAATTTATTAATATAATAAGATCCATCAAGGTATATAATTTTAATAAAAGTTTATTCAACAAAACTCTAACAATAACATAAAAAGCAACAACTTAAATTCATTAATTTTCTCCATAAATAATAGTATTTTCAACTCAATTAATATATTTCTTAGTTAATTAACATATTTTATACCTAACTCAACATGATCCATAATTTAACTTAAAAAAGCTTGATCTAACATGAGTAACCGAATTGTAAAGCAATCTCCCCTCCCCTCCCCTAAAAAATGAAAACCACAGGTGCAAAGTAGAAACACCAGGCTTGCCATGACCTAGAAGAAGCAAGGCCACATCACCTAATACAAAGGCAGGATTAATCAAAGAATGAGTAAACAACCGAACATAAACCAACAACTAAATGAAGGAAAAACACTTCTAGGAAAAAAAAAAGAACAGACTCCTCTCAATACATATGATGTCTTTATGTGAGACTAACACCATTCATTTAACACAAACCTACAATCCAACTCAGCCTGAACAGTCAAAGAAACGAAGATTGATTCCTCCAAAAACCCTAGCCAAATAGTTATTGGGTAAGCAAACAAGGAAAAGAATGAATGCAGTTGGATTTCCATTGAGAGAAACACAAAATCTACAATGTGAAACTTACACCATCCATTTTCAACACCAGAACCAAATGTAAAAAACCCTCTCACAGAGTTGGCAACTCAATCCCAAGACAGAGAACAAAAAATAAAAACGCACAGTAGCCCAAGCTCTTCAACGTCCTAATCAATCCCACCCAAGAAACTGACGTGAAAAGCCCAGGAACCAGCAATTGCAATATGAAACAAAAAAACAAAACGAAACCAAAAAAGAAAGAGAGACTTATCTTGTAGCTTGCCAACGAAACTAGCACAGTGGCAAGAGAGAAAAGGCAGAACGAAGGTCACGCATCTTGTTCTCAAGCAACCATGAATGAAATCCAATTATACCAACCCCCATTTTTCTAGTAGACAGGGGACAACCTAGTACATCACAAGTGGGGTGTTCAGTGTTTATAAACATGGCAGCGAAGTATTTTTTATTAAATTTACTTTTAACATCGTAATTTAAAAATATTAATTTAAAATAAAACAATTTACTTTTAACATCGTAATTTGAAAATATTAATTTAAAATAAAAACTTTCAAATAAAAAATTAAATAAATTAAAACTCAATTTCAAAAACCTTTAATTCACAACGTTGGCACACCCCCATCCGATGAAGAGGAAGGCTCAAGCCATCCGAACCCACGCCCGCCAAAAAAAAAAAAAATCAAACGCGGCAACTTCAGGAACCCAAAGCTACCACCCCCTGAACAAAGTTCTTGGCACGCCTTAACACGAATCTAAACCAAACAAAGCCGCTGGAAAGACGTCAAGAAGCCTTAGGGGCCGAGAAGCATGGCTGGAAACATCTCTCATTTGCGTGAAAAGACATGTGAGAATTAGACAGTGATAACGAAAAACACTGCTTGAATCCATGGTAGAATATTCACTCATAGGTCACAGTGTTTCTCTTATCATTTTTTTTTTTTTGTTGGTGGACTTGAAGCTGTCGGCCACTTTGTTAATTAGTCTGCCACTGTATACTCTCATCATGTGACAAAAATGCTACTGTAAAATTATTAATGGAAGGATCCAACCAAATGGTTTTAAGCTCTCGTGAAACATGTTCTTAGCTTTCTTATTTAATAATAATTAGACTAGAAGTTACAGATATTACGGAATTTTTTAGAAAAGTTTAGGCATCACGACGGAGTCCCATTATACACTATAGCTAGAGTCGAGGGCAAAAACTAACAAAGCAAGTCCTTGGCCTTTGGTGATAGTTAATGGATTGATTTGAAGACTTTCCTTGATCAGTTCTGGTTTGTGTTTGAAAAAAAATATCAAACAATTTGTGAGGAACTCTGTCACACTGAGTCACACACACATACCAAAGAAAGAAAAATCCTTTAGAGAGAGAGAGGAGATGAGGAAGCCATCCTGTAAGGACAACTAGAAGATCAGCTGAAAGCAATTTTATTTTGGTTGACAGAATAGAATATAAGCAATTTGGTTAAAGGATAAGTTAAAGAGAAGGAAGACAACATCTGAACTGTCTTAATTCCCTAAACAAATTCCTTGCACAGTAGTAGTATCTATTTTGTTTGTATGCAAGCGCGCGCGCGGGGGAGAGAGAGAGAGAGATGAAACAAGAAGAAAGCATGGTCAGTATGGACAAAGGATAACAAGTTAAAAGGAATGAGAGGACAACTTCTGAACCCGGTTGAGAACCCTGAGCAAAGCATGACTGTTACCCTTAACTGAGAAGTTGCTACTTCCTGTATGTATTGTTAAACACTTAACAACTGAATATTGGTTTTAAAAAGATCCATTTTATTGTCTGTATATAAAATCAAAGATTACTAACTATAGTCGAGGTTGCCCACTTGATGATGCTTCAGCAGATTATTCTGTGATCAACTTGCTGTCTGAGAACTGATTTCATAGACAGTAGCACATGTTGCTTTGCGAGCAGCCCTAAAGAACCTTTAAACTTGCTCCCCCAACTTGTCATAAGAGATAATCTCTAAAGATTGGACACGGATGCATGCAAGAATTTGGAACAATAATGATATTTTTAAATAATCACTCACATGATTTTCAACTGCTGAAATCCATTAAGATGGACTCAGGCACGTTAATTACATATGCAACTTGGTCTTTAATCAAATCAAAGACAACATACTGTACATGGAGTATTAATTATATATGCAAAATCAAAGACAACATACTGTACATGGAGTATACATACATACACATATATAGAGAGAGAGAGTCACTGCAGATCAGTACGCGGCAGGGTACGCTCAATAAAGCTTCGTTTGTTTTTCTTTTTCGGTGCATCCCAGTTTTGCACGGATTCTGGAAACTCTGTTTTGGAATCATTGATTAAGAAAGAGCTATAATTTGTAGCTTTTTTTAAAATACTGCAAAAACTAACACTGTTGCTGACTAACTAGCATCCAAACCAGGGTCGACCAGAATTCTGAATGGCCGTGCGTTCACATAATCGGGGTTACAAAATCTAGGCATTCGAAGTTGTTTATCGAAAGAAATGTTCTTGTGTCCACAAAATGACACTGCAGATACACAGCAAGGAATACAAGTACATGCTATTACTTTATTACCTACTTCTTTCCGGTTTTGATAATGGAGAGAGTCAGAAATGACCCAGGATTCCTGCTTTGTACTTTCGGAACGGTTGTTTTGGATAGGGGAGCTTCACTTATATGATTAAAATATTCTGTTCGAGTTAATCCTGTTTTAGCTCAGAACTTCTCTGGGACCTGAGATTATCTTCTCCCAGCCAACAACAAATAAATTAATGCATAGTTGCAGTGTAGCAATATACATATCAAAGCAAGTGCCAAAGCATTTTTATCAATCACATATAGCTTCACACAATATTCAGGTGATAACTTTAAATATTTTTCACTAATAAAGAACTCCATCTCTTGAAACAATACTCCTACTAGTTTACATAAGAGCTCCCCTTGAAACACTCACTAGCAGTCTTACTAGGATTAGAAGAGACGAATTTCCTTTCAACTCATGCTAGGGAAAGATGCGGCAAAACTTCCGCAAATTTCTTTCTTTCTTTTTCTTTTTACTATATTCACTGTCAAGATTCATCAAAGTTATCAAAGAAATAATAAATAAAAAAAGAAAATCCGTCAAAATCTCCTTCTATCCTTGGATTTTGGTGGCCTATCTCCTGCAACAACAGCCCTTTTCCCCTGTTTTCTTGAAAAGTGATTGCAATTTTCCTATCAATACAAAGCTGCTAAATTGTATTCCGTGGACATGATCAATTCCATCTTCTTAGCCATTGTCATAAAAGATTAGGATTATTGCTAGAGTGAACATGAACTGATGTCTTGCTTCCATTTTTTGCCATGGTTTAAATGCTAGTGATGGTTCTATAACGTAGAAGAGACCCAACAAAATCTATTACAAGTTCATTTCATACTGTTCATTAACTAGCGACTAGTTCACTAAACAAAGCAGAAAAAGAAACAGGAATATTGATACTGTTCATTAACTAGCGACTAGTTCACTAAACAAAGCAGAAAAAGAAACAGGAATGTTGACTATGTGGGCTAACAACTTGGAGGAACATCAGGTAAAGCTATCTGCTAAAATAATGTGTGGGTTTGATTTATCAATTTATGGGCCATCCAGATTAAGATTGAAAATCAATCGGGCTTTATTTGGTATAAGTTAGCCTATAGGACACCTTTGTGTCACCCTGTAAGGCCAGCATGTATATTGTAAAAGAGGGCGTAACAAAACAGCCCAAAACCTGATCATGGCCATTATTTGAAACGAAGGAAATCTTAAATTATACACAGAAAAAATATTGCAGTAGTCGAGAACGCTGATCACTTCAATTTCTCTAGCCTTAAGAAATGGCTAGTACATTGAGGTTTATATACTGGCAGCTAGTCCATCTTTTGTTTTCTAACTCTAAATCCCCTGTCAGCAAGGGGCTTAAAAAAAGGAAATTGCCTTCAAACTTTCTGGAGGTTTCGAAGTTCAAAAACAACGGGGCAACAAAGACATGCACAAGAATTTCAAAACCTCAACACGCCACAAAGTAGAAACAGTACTGAAATTTCTTCCTGCATGCCATTCACAACTTTAGTTCATAAAATAGTCCAAAAATTACATGAACAAATTCAATATATAATTCCGTATAGAAATCATGCTATCTGTTTTCATCATTCATCGAATATCTATCTTCTTACATCACAAATGAATCGAGATTTCAATAGTTTTTACCAGATTCAAGAGAAGAAAAATTGAACGAATCACTTACTAGAAATAGAGTCTAACATAAAAGTCATGCTCACTCCCGTTAAAGAATTACAACTGGTACTCAAGCTTCTTCGCAATGCCCTGCCAACAATATTTATAGATTTTATCACGAGCAATAGCAGCAGAAAAGCAATACCCAACAAAGATTTAATCTCAAATCCCAAGAATTTAACAGAAATTGAACTGAACTAATAATCTTACCATGGAGTTCCAAAGAGGCAGAGTCTTTCAATACTCGCACACATTGCAGACCAGGAAAAGATAATAAGATAAATTAGTCAGTGGCCAACTCTTTCACTGATAGGAGTCTTGCATCTTTCGAATTCACGGAGCAAATTCTTGTCCTGAAACCCAACAAGAAATTGGGCTAATCCTTCAAGAAACAAAGCCCCCTGATAAACATTCAGTGCAGCAACAATCTCTGATATCACACTTCTTCTTAACCTATTAGCATGCAAAAACACAGTCACTAACTCCTCCATTTCAGCCTTCATTGCCTCACTAAAATCCATTTTTTCCTTTCTCTCACTATTCACCCATTCTTCTGCAATCTTCCCCGCAAATCCTGACTGTGCTTTTTTCACTCTATCAAGAAGTGCAGGTACCATTAACCTTAGTCCACGCTCAATTTGCTCAATCTTGATCATCAAATGCTTTGAAGGGTCTTTCCATGCCATCACCACTTGACAAGGCCTATCAAAGACTAAAACTTTAAGGTTATTTTCGGTGTCTTCATCACTGTCTGCTTCATCAAGAAATGACCTGAGGAGGTTAGTGAATACGTAAGGGTGAAGATCACCAAGAAACAAGAAGGGTGTTTCAAGGGGGTTTCTCCAAGAAGGGTAAAGAAGGTGAGGAAGATTTTTGGTATTGGTGGTGGCAGCAAGGTCAAGAGACTCGTAGTAAGAGAGGAGGTGGTGGAGGATGAGGTGGAGGTGAGAGGAGAGGAGAGTGGGAGAGGAAGGAGAGCTGGAAAGGGAATGATGGAGGAGAGGGAGGAGTGTGTTCTTGAGAGTGTTGAACCACTTTGTGTAGTAGTCTTTGAATGGGATAGGTGTTTGTTTGGTGGTGTTGCTGCGAGAAAAGATAGAGAAGGGGCTTGGCATTTTGGAGAAGATGATGAGAGTGAATCTTGATGAGCTTTCTTGGAGAGAATAATGGAATGGTTAGAAAGGTGGTATTTGATAGCTGGACAAGGACCCTAGCAACTCTTGCCTCTTGGTGGGTAGTTATTTTTCAACTGTGGCAGTGGAGGGAGATCAGGGATAACTACAGGTTGGTATTTATGGAGATCAGCGATGCCTTCTAAAAGCTGACAAGGATGCAGGTTAATCAATACCAGATGGATATTAGTAACTTTTAATGAGTTGAAATTATAACAATATTATAATTTAAATATAATTATAATCTACAGCTGATTATCACTGTAGATTTTATTTAGAAAACAAAGAAAAAAGAAAAAAACAATCTTTATTGTCTATCAAGAAACAAAACACCAGTGATTGTATATTTTGGTTCCTCGAATTTACATTCATTGAATGAAAGTGACCAACGAATATTACAATAAAGGACACATCGTTGGTGGATTACATGCCTTTCATTATATTTTAAAATAATAAGGTGGATTTTATGCCATTCACTTATTTATTTTTATTTTTTTGAAAGAAAATAACCAGTTATAAAGAACGAACTTGTTATCCTCTACAGCTCAAACACATTTGAGTTAGATTCTATTGGCTCATCATCTTTATTTTTTTAATTAATTATTTTATTTTTTATATAAATTTTAGAATAAAATTCTCTTTAGATAAAATTATTATGATGATATTTAAAAAGTTATCTAGTTACATCATATTTTTTAAATAAGATTATAGCTTTTCATGATAATATTAACAATTATTTTATGAATAATTATATATGAATCTAGTGTGTGTATGTTTAAATATTTATCATGAATATTAAATGAAAATAAAATATTTATTTTATTTTCTCGATATAGTTTTTATATAATTATTCTTTTATTTTTTTCATATAGCACATCAAAATTATTGAGACAAGATTTTTTTTTATTTTTTTTAAAAAGCTTTTCAAATCATGATAAATTTTATTTAAAAAACCTAGCTTTTGATAAAAAATAACATATTTTTGTAAAAAAAAAAGAATACATGAATAAGAAAAGAGATTTTTTACCGAAAATATACATTTTTTACTTGAGAATTTAAACAATTAAATTTCTTATAAATTTTTATTTTAATTTCTACAATATTAAATAAAAATAGGTTTCAAACATGACTCCGCAACATCTCCTAACTAAAATAACTAGTAATGTCTAAACTAGTTAAAGATTTTATAATTCTTTCTTGGTCATCTTGATCAACAAAAATAGATTGTGTTAAAGTAATTTTTGAATTTTCAATTTAACTTGAGAAAGACTATCAAGAAACATAAAATCATCATAATTTCTTTTAATGATATTTTTCTAAAAAAAATATAATTTCTATATGAACCAGTTCATAAATTAAATTTTTTTTCTAAACATAACAGAGAGAGAGAGAGAAATCCTTCTATTTGTAGATTGGATCAATTTCATTAATTTTTTTGTATTAATATTTTTTATTTTGTCAAAACATATAAATGCTAACTAATTTAATTACCATTAAAGTTGGATAAAAGAAAATGATAAAGGAAGACAAAATATGAATGTGAAGCAAGTGCTTATGCTGAATTTCCTAAAACATAAATGCATTGCTCTCACATCTTCACCATTTTCATCTCTTGTAACTACAACATCTTTATTAAAAAAAATATGGCTCTATATTGACTAGGTTTATAAACTCCTTAAAAGAAAATCTTTTTTTATTGGATCAATTTCTTTAATTAATCTTGTATTGTAATTTTTTTTATTACATCAAAATATTTAACCGTTGACTAGTTTATTTGATAAAGAAAAATGATAGAGGAAAACTAAATGCTAATGTAAAGTAAGTGCTTGTACTAAATTTCCTAAAATAAAAAATATATTATTCTCACATCTTTTTTATCATCTCTTATAACACCAACATCTTTTTAAAATAATATGGCTCTATATTGACTAGGTTCATAAACTCAATTCCTTTCTTAAAAGATTTTTATTTTTTTGGTTGGATCAATTTCATTAATTAATTATGCATCGGCATTTAAATATAAATATTTACTAATTTAATTAAAATTAAAGTTGGATAAAAAATAATAAAGAAAAACAAAATACCAAAATAAAGTAAGTGCTTATACTAAGTTTTTAAAAACAGAAAACACATTGTTGTCACATCTTCATCATCTCCTCTTGCAACAACATCTTCGTAAAAAAAAGCATAGCTATATACTCATTAGGTTGATAAACTCAATGAGTTGAAATTATTTGGTCTGGTTCGATATAAAATAAACTTGATTATGGATTATACATTATACATTCTGAACTGATATTACACAGCGAATTTAGTTTTGTGGAAGAAGAGAGACGGCACAAAGAGAATCTACTGTTCTCCTTTTTTAAGATGGCGTAGAAAAAAAAAGAGAGCAACTCTTGCCTCTTGGTGGGTAGTTATTTTTCAACTGTGGCAGTGGAGGGAGATCAGGGATAACTACAGGTTGGTATTTATGGAGATCAGCGATGCCTTCTAAAAGCTGACAAGGATGCAGGTTAATCAATACCAGATGGATATTAGTAACTTTTAATGAGTTGAAATTATAACAATATTATAATTTAAATATAATTATAATCTACAGCTGATTATCACTGTAGATTTTATTTAGAAAACAAAGAAAAAAGAAAAAAACAATCTTTATTGTCTATCAAGAAACAAAACACCAGTGATTGTATATTTTGGTTCCTCGAATTTACATTCATTGAATGAAAGTGACCAACGAATATTACAATAAAGGACACATCGTTGGTGGATTACATGCCTTTCATTATATTTTAAAATAATAAGGTGGATTTTATGCCATTCACTTATTTATTTTTATTTTTTTGAAAGAAAATAACCAGTTATAAAGAACGAACTTGTTATCCTCTACAGCTCAAACACATTTGAGTTAGATTCTATTGGCTCATCATCTTTATTTTTTTAATTAATTATTTTATTTTTTATATAAATTTTAGAATAAAATTCTCTTTAGATAAAATTATTATGATGATATTTAAAAAGTTATCTAGTTACATCATATTTTTTAAATAAGATTATAGCTTTTCATGATAATATTAACAATTATTTTATGAATAATTATATATGAATCTAGTGTGTGTATGTTTAAATATTTATCATGAATATTAAATGAAAATAAAATATTTATTTTATTTTCTCGATATAGTTTTTATATAATTATTCTTTTATTTTTTTCATATAGCACATCAAAATTATTGAGACAAGATTTTTTTTTATTTTTTTTAAAAAGCTTTTCAAATCATGATAAATTTTATTTAAAAAACCTAGCTTTTGATAAAAAATAACATATTTTTGTAAAAAAAAAAGAATACATGAATAAGAAAAGAGATTTTTTACCGAAAATATACATTTTTTACTTGAGAATTTAAACAATTAAATTTCTTATAAATTTTTATTTTAATTTCTACAATATTAAATAAAAATAGGTTTCAAACATGACTCCGCAACATCTCCTAACTAAAATAACTAGTAATGTCTAAACTAGTTAAAGATTTTATAATTCTTTCTTGGTCATCTTGATCAACAAAAATAGATTGTGTTAAAGTAATTTTTGAATTTTCAATTTAACTTGAGAAAGACTATCAAGAAACATAAAATCATCATAATTTCTTTTAATGATATTTTTCTAAAAAAAATATAATTTCTATATGAACCAGTTCATAAATTAAATTTTTTTTCTAAACATAACAGAGAGAGAGAGAGAAATCCTTCTATTTGTAGATTGGATCAATTTCATTAATTTTTTTGTATTAATATTTTTTATTTTGTCAAAACATATAAATGCTAACTAATTTAATTACCATTAAAGTTGGATAAAAGAAAATGATAAAGGAAGACAAAATATGAATGTGAAGCAAGTGCTTATGCTGAATTTCCTAAAACATAAATGCATTGCTCTCACATCTTCACCATTTTCATCTCTTGTAACTACAACATCTTTATTAAAAAAAATATGGCTCTATATTGACTAGGTTTATAAACTCCTTAAAAGAAAATCTTTTTTTATTGGATCAATTTCTTTAATTAATCTTGTATTGTAATTTTTTTTATTACATCAAAATATTTAACCGTTGACTAGTTTATTTGATAAAGAAAAATGATAGAGGAAAACTAAATGCTAATGTAAAGTAAGTGCTTGTACTAAATTTCCTAAAATAAAAAATATATTATTCTCACATCTTTTTTATCATCTCTTATAACACCAACATCTTTTTAAAATAATATGGCTCTATATTGACTAGGTTCATAAACTCAATTCCTTTCTTAAAAGATTTTTATTTTTTTGGTTGGATCAATTTCATTAATTAATTATGCATCGGCATTTAAATATAAATATTTACTAATTTAATTAAAATTAAAGTTGGATAAAAAATAATAAAGAAAAACAAAATACCAAAATAAAGTAAGTGCTTATACTAAGTTTTTAAAAACAGAAAACACATTGTTGTCACATCTTCATCATCTCCTCTTGCAACAACATCTTCGTAAAAAAAAGCATAGCTATATACTCATTAGGTTGATAAACTCAATGAGTTGAAATTATTTGGTCTGGTTCGATATAAAATAAACTTGATTATGGATTATACATTATACATTCTGAACTGATATTACACAGCGAATTTAGTTTTGTGGAAGAAGAGAGACGGCACAAAGAGAATCTACTGTTCTCCTTTTTTAAGATGGCGTAGAAAAAAAAGGAGCAACTCGTAGGGAGGTAACAGAAATCGCCGCCGCATATGGTGGGGAGTTGGTGCTCATCACAGCAATCTTTCACCGACAAAATTGTTTAGTCAAAAAGTCAAACCCGCTCGTAGTTTTGTTTTGTTTTTGTTTTTTTATCGCGAGATGTTCGAACCTTTTTCCACCGACAAAATTGTGGAGTCAAACCCACTTGTGGTATTTCTTGTTATCCGAGAGATTTCCGAAATCTATTATTAATATCAATTAAGTTATAATCCATTTACAAATCTCATATATATTCTTGAATTAGTTGTTTATTACTGTCTATTCTCGCAATTACAAATTTCATCATCTCCCTACTCCAATTTTTAAGAGAAAACTATATTTTAGACCTCTTATATTTTAGAATTCCGCTTTACCCTCTTATAAGTTGATATTTGAGAACAAACAATATATATATATATATGTATGTGTATTTATTTTCAAAGAAAGGTGCTAGGTGTGTGTATTTATTTTCAAAGAAAGGTGCTAGGTCTAACTATCTAGGTAGTGTTTGCAAACATAATTTTAAAAAATTAATTAATTTTTTTAAATTAATTTTTTATATTTTTGTATGTTAAAAATAATTTTTTAAACGTAAAAAAATATTTTAAATTATAATCACTGTTACATACCCAATAACCCCACAAAGTATAAAGGCTACACCTTCATGAAAATTAATGAAAAGCTTATTGGATGTCTTGAGTCGTATTTTTTAAAATAAAAAATAAGATTTAAACCGTGATACCATTATTAACCCTCAAGCTCTTTAATAGTGAAGAGGCACATAGAGGCATTGTTAAACCACAGTAACAATGTTGTTACATCTAAGACATGATTAAAAATGATTATGTTTCTCTCTCTACTCACTTTCCTCTTAACCAAAAGTTTTCTTCTTCTTTCTCTCTCCCTATCTCCATGGCCTGCAAAACCACTTCTTTCTTATGCTTCTGCCTCCTTTTCATCTCCATTGATTCAATCATTTCTCAAGACATAAAAGACACAGAAAGAGGCTGCAGTAACCGTTGGATCCACGTCAGAAGTTTACCGCCAAGGTTCAATCTTGATCTCCTTGCAAACTGTTCTGAATACCCACTTTTTAACAATTTCTGTCCTTACCTTGCAAACCATGGTTTAGGGCCCAGAACACACAACAAGTCTCAATCTTGGTATCGTACAAACCCTTTGTTGTTGGAACTTATATTCCACCATAGGATGCTTGAATACCCTTGTTTAACATCAGATCCCAATCAAGCCAATGCCATTTACTTACCTTACTATGCAGCAATTGATGCTTTGAGGTATCTATATGGTCCTGAAGTGAATAGCAGCATGGAACATGGGCTTGAATTGTATGATTATTTACAAGACAATGAAGGTTGGATATGGTCAAGGAATCATGGGGCTGATCATCTCTTGGTCATGTCAAGGCCTGCCTGGGATTTCTCTCAATCTGTAGATGTTGATCCTCCTATTTGGGGTACTTCATTTCTTGAATTGCCAGAGTTTTATAATGTTACTGCTTTGATTGTTGAAGGAAGGGCTTGGCCTTGGCAAGAACAGGCTGTGCCCTATTTGACATCATTTCACCCTCCAAATTTAGGATTTCTTGAGTCTTGGATTAAACGCGTTAAGGCGTCGAAAAGGACGACTTTGATGCTTTTTGCAGGTGGGGGTGGTGTTGGTTCCACTCCAAATATCAGGAGGAGTATCAGGAATGAATGCGAAAGCAGCAGCTTCAGCAGCAGTAGTGACATTTATGTCAATAATGTCGAAGGGTTCGATTACCCGAAGATGAGGAAAGTTTGTGATATAGTGGATTGCTCCAACGGGATATGTGAGCATGATCCAATAAGGTATATGAGGCCAATGCTGCAAGCAACATTTTGTTTGCAGCCTCCAGGGGACACACCAACTAGGAGGTCGACTTTTGATGGGATTATTGCTGGGTGTATACCAGTTTTCTTTGAAGAACAATCTGCAAAGTCACAATATGGTTGGCATTTGCCAGAGGAAATGTATAGAGACTTCGCTGTGTTTATACCAAAGGAGGATGTTGTGTTTAAAGGGTTGAGGATTTTGGATGTGTTGACAGGGATATCGAGAAATGAAGTCCGGAGGATGAGGGAGAGAGTTATAGAATTGATACCAAGAGTTTTGTACAGGAAGCATGGGAGTTCATCCGGTTTAAGAGCTAGAAAGGATGCCTTTGACATTGCAGTTGAAGGTGCTTTGCAGAGGATCAATTCTAGGTTGGAAGCAAGGGACTTTGGTCAATGACCAGAAATCTGTTATTTTCTGGCTGTTGTAATTATTATTTATTCTTGTTTTTGCCTTCTTGTTCTTTTAATCACCTTTATTGCTTAGGTGGAGAGAACTTGAGATAATTAGTATTTGTAACAATTTAAGCTACTCAATTTTGAAGGAAATTATCCTATTTTACCTTTACACTTCATGTTTTTGGGGCATGTTATGTAGAGATGCTCGTATCTGGTTGTCAACAGTCACTGGAAATTCAAGAGAAAGAACAATGGTACAAAGGGGAAATTAATTGAAGAAAATTTATAGCACGTGCAAAAACTAAAAGCAACAAAAAGATGACAATCAAATTGCAAAATACACATGGAACTCGATGGGAGAACTGGGGAACTGCACGGTACAGGGAAGTCTCTATTCTCTTCTGTACGGTTATTGGTTGGAAGTGTAACATTTCACCCCCATCTGATGATTGCAGAACCCCAAGTTAAACCGGCTCCAAAGCCTGCAGTTGCAATAGTATGGCCTGATTTCACCTTCCCACTTCTGACGGCTTCATCCAATGCCAATGGAATGGAAGCAGCACTCGTGTTACCATAATTAGCCAAATTTGATATGATCCTTTCCGGCGGGACTTCTAAGCGTGTTGCCACCGCATCAATGATCCTTTGATTTGCCTGTAGAAATAATCTCTGTTACTTGTAAGCATTCCTTCATAAAACTTCAGAAGAATTACTTTGCAGAAGCCTCTTGTAATTCGCACATGATTTCATTCGAAATTCTGTCTGTGTAAACTACCTCGTGCTTGACTTACCAACAGCAGCTTATTTACACCTTTCATATTGCAAATCAAATATCCAATTATCAATTAATGGACATCAAGTCCATTCTCGGTTGCTTTCAACACTTCCTAATGCCTACAGGCACAAATGCAAGTGAATCTGAGCATCATTGTGTCTATTCCATTCATGATCACCCTACCTAAAAGGTCCCAAACCATAAACACATTTTCCGAACCATTCTCACAATGCAGATGAAAAATGATATATCATGCTAAAATTGAATTTTAAATTCACCTCTTTGCAGAACAAATAATGAGGTCAGAATCATATACCAGATACAATAAGAAACAGCAGTGTTAACAAGCCCAGGTCTTAAAAAAGTCTCCTACACTTAGTAAATGAGTTATGTCATATCTCATACCTGGTGGAGCAGTAACCAGTCAATGCTCGAACCAGTGAGACCAGCCTTTTCAAGAGCAGACTCTATAGACTGGGGCACACATCTAACAGCAAAGCGGAAAACCTCTTTTCCATTCATGTGAATGCAGGGAAAGTTGGCATGGCGTTTGGGAGGAAAGTCTAAAACTGAGCCATTAGAACCCACTGCATGATCAACTTCATTATCTTTGATGGAGGCGTTTAAATGTCTGAACAAAAAATGGAGGAAACACATTGCATCACATACCAGAAGAAGTATGGGGTTTGTTCACTTGGGAAAATTAAAATGCACTACCTTCCACCTTCACCATCGCTGTTCACATCAAAACTAAAAAGACCATCATCCTCAATATCACAGGCCTGCAGAATTATAGAAATGTCAAAATAATTGCACACGTGTCTATTCCCATTTTCAAGCAGCTATCAAATTAAACAGTTTTTCATAATGGGTGGCTTTTGAGTTCATAAATACTTCCAGCAAAACAAGATCTGACATCAAAACTGATATAAGATTTTTCTCCAGCCTGAGTGCTGTTGAAGCTTGATAATTGAGGGCATACATTGAGCAGAAGACAAGGATTAGAATTCAATATAACAATGCTTGTGGTTTGTCTGAGCATACTATGAATCTATCTTGCATAAACCTGTTTAATTCAAGGGAAGATAGAATCTAGCCATCAGTTCCTTTAATAACAAGTCTGATACAGAGACAGTTGAACAGGAAGTGTTTGGTTCTCTTCCTATGTTTCTTTGAAACTAAAATGTTCAATGAAACCTACAACCATACCAAAATCATGCAAGGAGCTTAACAACTCTTAGTTACTTTCAAGCATAGGTTAATATGACTAATTCTCAACATAAGTTAGAATTGACAGTCATGGACATACAACCCCCACCATAATTATCAAGAAAATTACTCCAAAATAGCATGACTCGACACTTGAACTGCTGCAATTACTCATCTAGAAGTACAGGCTAAAAAGTTGAGAAAAAAGAACATTACCTGTACGACTACAGCACCAGCAGCATCCCCAAAGAGAATACAAGTTCCTCTATCCGTCCAGTCAACAAACCGAGAAAGAGTATCAGCACCAATAACCAATACATTCTTAAATCCACCTCCTGTAAGTGACATCAGCGAAATCATATCATTTAACCATTGAAGCAATAGCCAAGACTCATAACAGAAAAGCAAACAAGTTTGTTACCCCTAATGTGGCAAGCAGCAGAGACTAGACCAAGCACAAATCCACTACATGCAGCTGTAATATCATAAGCCAAGGGATTTCTTTTGCAGCCCAGAGCCTTTTGGACCTGAGAATTCAAAAAAAAAAAAAGAGCATGGGAGAGTCTTAAAATTATCACAACAAGAAGCTAGTCAAATGAGGTCATAAACAAAGTATTTATGCCATGCAAAAATTTAAAGTTGCTCTTTCCCAATGTGATAGCCAGGAACGTGCAGCTCACAATCATCCATGGAAAATTATGCAACAAGGGCTTTGAGACCTGAAACAGGATGTGTTCATTTATTTGAAACAATGCAGTTAACTGGTGCAGATTAAACTCTACGCTTGGAAGAAGGAAAATGCATGAGGTTTAATAATAGGAGAGAAAATGGAACAAAAACTAATTTTTCATTGTCTGGCAAAGAGGAAGCAAAACAGGATGAAAATATTTAAGGTTATGTTTGGCATTTGAACCACATCTTTTGAGAGCAAAATGGAAGAGCTGCAGTTGAAGGTGTTTGATTTTACGAGGTTTACTTTTTCTGTAGCATTGTAAGATTTTCACATGCAAAGACATGATGGCAAAATACTTAAACATGTGTTCTCTTTATCTGATAATTCATCCTTCCTATCAAGGATATGAGTTGAAAACCATTTTTCTTTTTCTCTTCATTTCTCCATCTCTCAAATCAAAAAAAGACATTAAGCCCACGCCCCATTGATAATAGATAGCATGACCCTCTTGAGATTTAATATTCATGTAAACCAAAATAAGATGTCATCTAAAAAACCAAAGATATCAAGATACAGATAAGGATAGAAAACAGCAAACAAGTAAAAGAGCAAAGAAATCAATAGTCAACAAATTTTAAGAGTTCCACAAAAAAATGTGTGACTGCACATTTGTTTGAGCATTTCCAAAAACCATCCTTAGTCTATGTGCATATGAATGCATGATGCAACTTTATTCTGAACATTGAACAACCATGAAGCCAAACCTCAAGTATGAAAATTAATAGTTTGATCTGTAAACTTGTTGCAGTCTGGATTATGCATCCTATTAATCCAATACCTGAGGAGCACTACCAAAAAGATCTTCTGGCGTAGAAGTGCACATCAAGACTAGGTCCAAATCATCAGGGTCAACCCCTGCCATCTGAAGAGCTTTACTTGCTGCCTCTGCTGATAGAGTAATCAAGCTATCTTTTCCTGTAGCAGTGATGACAAGACCCAGCTGTTAAGATATTTGCAACAAAAGGGATACCTTGAGCCAAAAAAGTAAATGCACCTTCCACTTAGTAAAAAAATCATTGTATGGATGATATGAGCAATAATGCAAGGAAAATCTAAGTATAAGTTGATCACTACCAAATGCAACAAAATGTATGTGATCCAGCAACAATGATATGTAAACAATTTGCCCAGAAAAATAAAATACTACAAGAGATGCCCGATTGATTGATGTATTCAAAAGACATCATCTTGCAGGAAATAAAAAATGGTATCACACAATCATACTTTGACCCAGAAGTGGAAAAATCTAGCAATCCCCTCAAAGACATCAAAAGATGATTGCCCTTTGTCTAGCCTCAAGTGCACCTTTTAAGAATTGTAATTAAGCGACCACAGTAAAGCAAACCGAGACATCCAGAATGCTCCTAGCTATCCAATATACGACACTGAAATGCATGCAGTTGAAAACCAACCTGTAATAACTCGTCTATTACGAATGCCAGTGCGAACAGATATCCATTCATCAGAAGTATCAACTATTTTTGCAAGGTCATTGTTTGAAATCTGAAGACTTGGTAATGCTGAGCCACATCCAACTAATTTGCAGCCCTTACTGACAAGCCTGTGGAAATAGAATAACTAAGTAAGGTTATTTTTAACACAAATTTTGATTAAATTAGATCATGTAAAACATCCAGCCTGAGGGTGCCTGTTGCCCAGGCAGGACTCATGGTTGAGAGTGACACTAATAGCCTGAGTAAAAAACCAGAGTGCCCAAATTTGCAGATCACAAACAGTAGCAGACCAAAACGATAGATCTTTTAGAACTCATGCATGACAGAGTTCATGGTAATTAAGCTTTGTTAACCAGAATATAATCCCCATATCATGAAGTGTAAGCTTCAACCAACTACTCACGCCTTTCCACAAAGAAATTAAGTAGAATATGTTGTTAATGAATATATCTATGATTTACACTGAAAATCTGTGGTTCACAAATAAAAGCTTAGCTACTCTTCCAAACACTAATCATGATGACACCATTGAGTCTCTGTAAGAAATGAAAGGCACATGCAGGAGTAAAAAATGAAGATCTAGCTGAAAGAACAACCTATGATCAACTTGGTTATTGAGCCAAAGATTGTTATATGTTTAATGAGGAAAGCATGATTGTGCAAAACTTTTAAAACAGTAAATTAAGTAACTGCATTCCATTGTTGGTTGAAGTTATGGAGAAAGAATTTAATTTCAGATATCACAAAAAATATCACCCTCAATAGTGCAGAATGGAGAAAAACTGAGTGATTAGATTTATTTGAAAATCAATCCAAAAGATTAACTCAATCCTACAGCCAATGCAGTAATCACTATCAACAGAGGATCTGGAGTTTATCTGGCTGGCTACCAAACAAATGCACTCTGCGAATAAAATATCAATAAGAAATAGCAAGGACAGAGAGGAAACAAAGCAGCATTTGCCTTCAGACTCCATATTCTTCTTGGAACTCCTCAATCACCTTCAGTCATTCACAAAGCCAATCTGATGAATGTAACCTCATGCAAGAGGATTATTAGGAAAAATAATTTATTTCCTTAGCTATTTTGATTCATATTTAGTTTAGAAAAATAATTATTTTAATGTATTTTTATTATTTTTCCTATTTAGTTTAGGAATTTTATTTTTTCTTATTCCGTTTGGGCCCAAGACTACTATAATAAGTAGGTTATTTACCTTGTATTTCAATAAACTACTCAGAAGAGAAAAATATTCAGTAATAAAATTTTGAATTAGGGTTTTTGAGTGGTGAATTGTGTGTTTCTTGTGCTTGCTGATTCTTTCCGTCTGTGTCATAACCTGTTCTGTTAAAGGAAACTCTAAGTTGCAATCCCCGCTACTCTGGCATACAACCTACGCAGCTTTGACAGACGATAAATCCATTTTCACTAATTGAAGTGCCATTACATTAGCCTCCTATAAACCAGACTATTTGAACAAGATAGTTAGCATGCCAGGGAACTGATACACATTGAGGCAGCTGATCAATTCAAATTAGTCATTGCTCGCTTGCAGAGTACGATGCTATGTAAACCTCAATGTTGTCGATTAAGTTAACTATTCACCATTTGTTATATCAATCAGAGATATCGTTCCAGTATTCAAGTTGCTTTGATATTTGATTCATCTGAAAAAGAACATGACATTAGAATGTCATGCACCACCTTGTACAACCAATAATCAGTAAACTCCATTACTAATTCATTTTCTATGAACCTAATAGATAGTTTTTTCAGCTCTCTAACTTTCCACGACATGCTTAAACCAAAATCCTTCTTCACCGTCACTTCAAGATATCCTAGAAAAGCCATCCTCTAAAAAATCACCTTGCAATTGATATCCAGCTAATGATTCAACAAAACTTGCACACTATTACCATATTTAACCTCAAGCTTACGAAATCAACAAAGTCAACCCCACTTGGAATTGAAATTTCAATTACAAGGGCTCATGCAACAGCAATTAAGCTGCGAACTCTACGAAGTTTTCCCACTTCATGCAAATATTCACCATCAAATAAACAGCCAAGACCATTGCTAATCAAAACCCACTTGCATTAAAGACCCATTTGCCAATTGAAGCTAAGAAAAGTATTCAATAACCAAAACACTGACCTTGGCAGTTGAGATTGAGAAGAGGAAATCTTCTCTGAGCCTTCAATGGTGCTGGAACACACCACTCTCTTTGAGATTCTTTGAGTGGACCAAATCCCAGATCCAATAACCCCTATTGAAGGCTTAATCTTCCCTCTGAGGCTTGGAACTGAAGGACTAAAGAACCCAGATGCATTTGCCATTAAAACAAAACTCTCTTACCAAAAAATGAAATTTTTTATTTTTGAAGAGTGAGAAAAAAAAGAAGCAAGGATCTTGTATTGTTACAGCTTTATATATGAGACAACAAAATGAGAAGACAGGTGTACATAGTGCTATAGCCCATGAGACTTCAACAAAATATATATAAAAAAAAAAAATGGTGTTTATTAGATATGGCAAGGGAAAAAATTCACGTTTCTTTTTTTGGGTTAGTAGGAGAGTCCGAGGATGTAAGAGATAAACAAAACAGAGAGAGAGAGAGAAGGCGATGATGCCAAACCCAAATTGAGGAAAGGAGAGAGAGGGCGATGATGCCAAACCCAAATTGAGGAAACTCCAATACTTTTCCCCTCTTCCTATGAGGAAAACAATGAGAGCAGAGCAATGCTGCTTCTCAATTCTAAAGATTTGATTTTGTTGTTGATACAATCAAAGTGGTTTGGTTGTTTGTTGGGTGAAAAAAAAAACTACAAGCGATTGACACATAAGCTAACGGAGGTTCCTACTTCCTAGTATCCGTTATTAATCTTATTTGAGCTGTTACCAAACACCAACAATTTTAGGCTGTGTCCGTGGGCTAGTTTTCACTTCTTCTTCTTCTTTTTTTTATTTTTCTTTTAGGGTTTAGTTAATACACTGTATCATTTTCTGCACTACTTGCGTGTTGAATTATTTTTTAATGTTAAAAAAATATTTAAATATTATTATCATGTTTTTAAATAAAAAATTAAATTGCATGAAAATTAATTTTATTTAACCCAAATAACTTGATAAATTTAAAAATAATTTAAAAAATAAAAAAATTAAATTACATGAAAATTAATTTCATTTAACCCAAATAATTTGATAAATTTAAAAATAATTTAAAAAATATTAAATCAAGACAACATTTAAAAAATAATAATATTAAGATGAAAATATATTAGATTAATCTGATTCAACCTGGGTTAACCAATCAAATTTTCTACCTGAATTATAAGAATAGAAAAACCTTATAAAAAGCAAATAAAAAAGATAACCCTATAAAAAATAAATCAAAACCAAAAATAAAACTCAATTCCCAGTTAAACCATTATTAATAGATAAAATTAAAAAAAATCAATTAAAAAAAGATCAAAAAAATAACTCGTGTTAACATGTTAAAGCTGCAACCTAAGTCATATGATCAAGATAACTTCATAAAAAGCAAATTGAAACAAATTATAAAATTTCATTTTCAATCAATCAAATGTTAAAAGTCAAAATTAAAAAAAAACATATCAATTAAAAAAAAATATTCAAGTCAACCTAAGTTAACTTGCTAGACCCGTGACCTAGGTAATGAAACCGAGATAACTTCATAGAAAACAAAAATAATATGAAACCTAATTTTAAATTAATTAAATGTTAAAAAATAAAATCAAAAGAAAAAATTCAATTAAAAAAATAAAAAACCGTCAGTTAACCTGCGACCTAAAAAAAGCAAACTCGGTATTTAAGAATAAAATTAAAAAAAGATAAAAAATAACCCGCATCAACTCGAGTTAATTTATCAAACTTGTGACTCGGGTAATGAGACCAAAATAATTTTATATAAAGAAAATTAAAAAAATTATGAAGTATAATTTTAAATCAATTAAATGTTAAAAAATAAAATTAAAAAAAATAACTTGACATAAATTAACTTACTAAACTCATGACCTTATTCATGAGATCAGGATAAGCTAGTAGACAGGAAATAAAAAAAAATAACATGAGTCAACTTGTCAAATTCTTGACCAAGGTCATGAAATTGTGATGTAAATCAAAATAAATTACGAAGTTTAATTTTCAGTAAACATATTGTTGAATGTTGAAATTATATATATATATATATATATATATATAAATCAATCTAATAACAAAATACAATAAAGTGACTCGAGTCTATACAAGCTAACTAATAAAACATGTGACCCAAGTTATAAGATGGAAAAAACTTTGTCAAAAGTAAACAAAAATAAATCATAAAGTCCAATTCATAATCAATTCAATGCTGAAAGATAAAATCAAAAAAAATCAAAAAAATTCTAGTCAACTCAATCAGTTCTTCAAATCCACAACCCGAGTTATGAGACCGAGATAACCTTATAAGAATCAAACTAAAATAAATTATGAAATCTAATTCTCAATCAACCTAATATTGAAGAAGGATAAAATTTTAAAAAATATATTAATTAGAAAAAAATAAAAAAATGATTCAACCAAGTTAACTCGCTTAAACCATGATATGGATTTTGAGATCGAGTTAACTATATATAAAGTAAATTATAAAAATTATGAAATTTTATCGTTAATAAACTAAATATTAAAATGTAAAGTTAGATAAATAAATATAAATTTAAAAAAAATATCAAAAAAACATTATTAAAATAACTATTATTTTATGATACGATAAAAAGTAAAACCACCCCATCTTTTAGTTGATGCTATAATAATAATAATGCATGTTTGGAACCGATTACATGTCAATTTAGAATTTATTTTTTGTTTTTTATTCCTATATCTATTATTTTTAATAATAATAATAATAATAACAACAATACATGAATGGGCAATTTTGGTAATATGGGTTTTATCAATATCAGTGTAGCAAATCGTAACTATCCGATTCGTAACAATAAACTTTTCAATAAATTGAATGCTGATTCTTTGTTAATTCTAAATTTTAAGTTTCCTAAAATTTAATTCAGAGCTGTCAAGGCCTAAGGGTCTGTGTTGCATGGGGTTGGCAGTTGGCATTTACGATGGTATTTGAATGCTGATTCTTTGGTTGGTAGAGGGTTGGCAATCGATATTTATAAGAATTTGGTACTGTCGCTATATTTTAAAAGTATTTTTTTAAAAAAAAAATATTAAAATAATAATTATTTTATTTTAAAAAATTTAATTTTAATACTAGTACATCAAAATAATTTTAAAATATCAATCAAATATTAATTTAAAATAAAAAATAATTTTTGAAATAGCATATAAAAATAATCTAAAATATATAAAAAATTATTTTTAATTAGAAAAATTTAAAATTTTGTATTATAACCTTCCATGATGTAAATTCAAGTCTTTTTATTTATTTGAAAATGTGGTTGTGGTTATTTTTTAAAGTGTTTTTTGTATTGAAATATATCAAAATAATATTTTTTATTATTTTTTAAAAATTATTTTTGAAATAGCATATAAAATATATAAAAAAATATTTTTAATTAGAAAAATTTAAAATTTTGTTTTGGAAAAACGATTTTCACCTGCCTTCTCGTACCATAGTAAAATAAACGTCCCACCTCGCCTTGCACGCAGAGCACGAGTCCGGTGATAGTTTGGGTTTCTTACATGCCTTCTCCACTTGAATGTTTCTCCTTCGTAGTTGGAAGAGTTTGTTTAGCTAATCAAGTTCATTTCTGGCATCATTGACTATCTTTCCCCTGATCTTTGTCTTCTCAAATATTTGTTTAATTTTCATTTGAGTAATGTCCAATGCTTAAGTACCATAGTAAGATCTAACAGAGTTATCTTTATTATTATTATTATTATTATGAAAAACAATCTAAAGATGTTCTTAATGACCTCTCAAGAATTTCTGCTAATTATCATATCAACCACTGATGATTCGGATGTTCTTTAACTGATGGTTTTATATCGCAACAGCCATCAAATAATTATATTATCCAAAATGTCATTCCAAAAATGAATAACGTTATTTTACTTGTTTCAATTGAAAGCTCAAAACGTGTTTTGTTTGTTTGTTTTTTTAATCTCATTCCCATAAGCTGGTGGAATTTGATTTAAGCTTAATTGTGTACTTTTAGTGATTACTAGCTAGGCAACTCCTGTTTCGTTGCTAGCC
Source organism: Populus euphratica (assembly GCF_000495115.2). Lineage (NCBI taxonomy): Eukaryota > Viridiplantae > Streptophyta > Magnoliopsida > Malpighiales > Salicaceae > Populus > Populus euphratica. The sequence goes on from NW_011499851.1 coordinate 320,686, forward strand.
AGTCAATTATTTTTGTAACTTGAGAAAACAATATTAAAGTGCTGACAACGTGTTTTTTTTTTAAAAAAAAAATATGACTTGAATTATAAATCTTAATGCTAAATAAAAAAAAAAAATCTCTAACCCAAACCAAGTTAGTATAAGAAACTTGTGACTCGAATCGTGAAATTAAAATATCATCGTAAAAAATATATAGAAAAAAATATAATATTTAATAAATTCAATGTCAAAGGTTAAAACCAAGAAATAAAATAGATGTAAAGAAACAATAGTTAAAAAAAATAACTGTTAACCCAAGTTAACATCTCATACTCATAACCTGGATCACGAGACGAAAATGACAACATAAAAAAATAACAAAGTAAAATCCCTAACAATCCAATGATAAAGGTTGAAAATCAAAAAGCAGAATCAATTTTTAAAAATGATAAAAATGGAAATTAAAAAAATTAGACAATATTTTTACATAAAAATAAAATGATATAAAATCTCAAGCTAATTCGAGCCAGCACGGAAAATGTGTGACCCGACCGTAAGATCCAGTTGTTATCATAAAAAACAAAAATAAAATAAAGAAGCTTAATCTTTAAGAAACTCAATTTTCAATTATGAAATAAAAAATCAAATATTAAAAAATGAAATTAAAAAAAATAATTAAAAGAATAAAGATTAAATCTGATATAAAAAAGAACAAGGGTTAAATCTTATATAAAAAAATTAAATTAAATAAAAAAACATGGACCAAATTTGATATAATTACCAAATAAAATAAAATGCTAAAAAATAAAATTAAACAAAAAACTAATAAAAAATAATTCAAAATAAATAAATAATAATAAGGATCGTAATTAAAACAAGAAGAGAAAAAAAAAAAACAACACTTAATTTCAGCTAGATTGGTATGTTTTCAATAGGAAAAGAGAGGTAAGAAAAGGAGGAAAGAAACATCACCACCATCCAACAACCACAAAATGCCTTTCATATGTCATTTTATTGGATATGTCTCCACATGATTTGCAGTCACAAATGACCTTTTATTTATCATGAAGAGCCACATGTGTTATTTAAAGGGTGTAGGTACCTCTTGCATGTACCAATAATTTTTTTTAGTTTTTTTAGTTTAATTTAATTTATTATAAGATATAAATACCCCCACCCCACATGATATTAAAAAAAAACCATAATAAAAAAAAAACCCAAATAGCCCTTTGATTTAAGTCACATGATATTAAAGAAAAACCATAATAATAATAAAAAAACCCAAATAGCCCTTTGATTTAAGCTATAGATTTTTTGCTTCGATAGATGTACCTTAGTAATTACATTATGCTAACAAATATATACAACTGAAAATGCTCCTGCCCTAACGGTTAAGAAAATTTAACTCTCAAGGATATTTTAAATATTGCACTTTGCAAATAAAAAGTTAAAAAGATCATTTTATGACAAATGATTCTCCTGGAAAAAAAAATAATTTTGTCATTGGAAGCAAATTACATGGTTTTTACTGTGAAAGCAAGGCCATAAGAAACTGCACTAAAAAATCTCATGAAGTTAGTAGGGAGATCTGCAAACCCTCCCAGCCATCCTGCTCGATCAACTTTGCAAGATGAGTTAATTCAAAGAGTTGATATGGTACGAAGCATACCTGTAAAAGCAATTTTATTTTTGTGGGCAATAATATTATTGTTGACGCTATCGAATATAAATGAAATTTAAGGATGCCGGTGGCTTGGTAGGTTGGTAGGCAAGAAAGATACGAAGGCGGTTGTGAAATTGTAGTTAGATTACTGAAATCCAACAGCTGAAGCCCAGATTAATGAAATGATGATAAAGAAGCAAGAAAACTAGACCATCACCGTCTGAGATCAAAAATAGAATATTAAAAAAACCATCTAGGTGGTGGTCAAATAATAAAGATTTGGGACTAAGAGGTTTGATCTCTCTATGATCTCAGGTTCGAGTCTTGGTTGCTCATATGATGGCTACTAGAGACTTACATGGTCATTAACTTCAGGGCCCGTGGAATTAGTCGTGGTACGCGCAAGCTGACCCGAACATCTATATTAATTAAAAAAAAAAAAAAAACGATCTTCCAATCACTTCCAACAAAAAATGCCGTGTTTTCTTGCTTCTTTATTGCAATTTGGTTTTTGGTGGAGAAAAATGGAATGGCAGGTTTTGATGCAGAAGGTCTTCCTTTCACGGTCTGCCAAGTTCTAGACTTTAGAGCCCCCCATGGACCAGCTAGGTACCAAAAGGGATTAAGGTCTTCTTTTTCAGTTTCATCCACGTTGATCTCCTTGTTTATTCGAGTTAAAAGGCTGAAACACTTGCTGTCAATTTAGAATTGGAATAATAACTGGTTTTTAAAAAGTTTTTATTTTTGAACTATATTAAAATAATATATTTTTAATATTAATATATTAAAATAATCTGAAAATATTAAAAATTATTAATTTAAAACAAAAACAAAAAATTAATTTTTTTAAAAACGTTATTCAAACTAAAAAAACCAAATAAACACGACTCATTAAAGATTGCCACTGCCTGAAGAAATCAAAATCTTGGATTCCATCTATATTAGAAGAGTGTTTAAAAATATAATAATGGTTATTTTTTAAAATATTTTTTATTTAAAAATATATTATTATTTTTTTTAAATTATTTTTAATATTAGTATATTAAAATAATGTAAAATATTAAAAATAATAATTAAAAAAACACTTTTCTTTTAAAAAAATTAACATCTAAGCTCCCTGCAAAATAAAACTCTCAGCTCAGAAAATGCAGGATCCTTACTGCAATTGAAAATAGTCTCCCCTTAGCTGGGTTGTGATGGAAAAAAAGAAGAAAAAAAGGAAGAGGGATGTGCAGAGGGCCGATTAACGGCCCAAATGGCAGGGATGCCTGTCCTTCGAGGCGCTCAACAACAAATTGGTCGTCGCCTCAACCATTCTAGTATTGAATACCAATATCATCGTAATTTTCTAGTACGATCCGTAGCTGCACACACTGCAATGTAAAGTTACTGACTCCAAAAAAGCTAGCACAACGTCGTTCTGCTATATTTAAGCATAAATCGTTAATATAATGCTTACGTTCTTGTAAATGGCTATCTTCCCTCACCTGTTTCTTTATAAGACATCTACTTTATTGTCTCCTCAGAAATGGCCATCTTTTTTTTTTCCAATCACCTCACCTGGAGGCGTTAATCTTTTCACCAACGAACGATATAATAAGACTTACCAGTCAATAACTTTTTTTTCTAGGTTAATTGCAAAAAAAATAATTATTTTTCATTATTATTTCATTCTCTCAAAGATATGCTCAAATAAAATGTATAAATATTTCAAGTTAGCATGTAAATATACAAGTTCATTTAGGAACATCACACATAATACAAGTTCATAAAAGACTACTAAACAATTATCACAATATTCACTTTCCTAAGCTATCGTTTTTTTAGTTATATTTTCTTTAAAATTATTTTTTTATTTTATTTCAACTTAGTAAATGATAAGAGGTTCATACCTTCTCTCTAAATATTCCTTAATACTCTCCTAATAAAATTAGATGGTACCACTAAACTTAATCTTAGTAAATATAACTTAGTAAATATAAGATTTTATTATCAAATGAGTTGTACCAATCAAATAAGTAATCCATGTCACAAATCCACCCAATAAAAATTTAAGGGTCAAAATAACCCTTCAAAATAGGAGTCTTTATTTTGATACGTCTCATGACTCGCTTACTAGAGTTATTATGGTTAGAGTGACCCTAATTATAGTTATATTAATGGTGCCTATAATGAACATGCATGTATTGGTTAGTATTAGTATTTTTATTTTTATTAGCTTATCTTGTTTGGAAAATCTCTATGAACTCAACTCCCTTCAAAATGGTGGCTATTAGAATAGTACGAGGTGTAATTGATCTTGAATGGTTATAAGGGATTTACTAACAGTCATGTGGTCAAATTTGGAAAAAAATAACATGGAGATACATTTGAGAAAAATTCACCTTTATAATGGTGATTAACTTGGAGAAATAACCACAAGAGAAATGAAGAATAAACTTCATTAAGTTTTATATAAGAAACATAACCTTTGGAGATATATTGAAGATTCTAGAGACTTAGGCATAATATAAAAGAAATCAACTAAAGTATATCTTTATGTGGTCAGAATATTATGCATACGAAAGATTCTTTTTATATTCATCTTATAAGTGATAAATGCCAAACTTGATTACTCTAAATGGTTCATCTTGTTTTAGTGTTAACTTTCTTCTTCCTTCAATACTGCTCATCGCTTCTAACTTCCTCAATACCTTATCTCCTACTTTAAATCTCTTATTATTTACTTTGATATTATGACTAAGTAGCTTGACTTTGAAATACCTTATTCTTTATTGCAGCACTGATTCTAAATTCTTCAAGAAAGTCTAAGTTTGACCTCAATCATTGGTCATTAGTGCTAGTAGAGAAATATAATACCCTATAGCTAGGGTATCTTATTTCTACTTGAATCATTGCCTCTGTTCCATAAGTCAGGAGGAAGGGTTTTCCACAAGTAAAAATTTTATGAGTTATTTAGTATGTCTATAAAGTCTCATCTAATAACTTAGTCCATTCACCCTTAGCCTCTTCTATCTTAGCCTTTTCTATCTTTTTCTTTAATCTATTTAACAATATCTTGTTGGTGAGTTCAATTTGTCCTTTTATCTGAGGATGAGAGATAAGGGAGAACCTATGCTCAATCTTGAGCTCTTGACATTACTCTCTTATCTTTCTATTGTCAAATTAGGTGTCATTTTTAGTATTGAGCATGTGTGTAAGTCTAAATTTATATATGATGTTTTTCCATAAAAGAAAAATGACCTTGCTAATGGTTATTTATGTTAGTGTCTTTACCTCCACCCATTTAGTGAAGTATTTAACATCTACTAAGATAAGTTATCTTTTTCCAAAGGCTTTTAAGAATGGCCCCAATATATTCATTCCTTATTGTGAGGAAGGCCATAAAAAAGAAATGGTAATTAACTTAGCAGAAGGCTAGTGAGGCAATGGAGAAAATCTCTAGCACTTGTCATACCTCTTCACTATTTTTACAACATCTTTTAAGAGTATAAGCTAATAAAATCATGCTTAAGTTGTTCGGGTTACCAAGACTCCCACCTCTATATAGAGTCCACATATATCTTTATGGATCTCTTTAAGCACATACTCATTTTCCTCATATGATATGCACTTCAATAATAGAGAGGTAGTAAACCTTCTATATAATTCACCATTCTAGAGGCAATACCCTGCAGCTCTTCTAATTGGTATGATGGTTTTGACTTTTTCTGATGGTAGCTCTCCTATAATCAAGTATTGTTTGAGAGGGGTTCTCCAACCATCATGATACTTTTTTTCTTTCATATTCGGTTTTTTATACACCTCAATCTATACCTGATGTGGAAATTTCACCGAATCCCACTAGCAAGTTTAGAAAAAAATTAGCTTGGCTATTATTTTCTTGTGAAATTTAGAGATATAAATCATCTTTCCTTCTTTGTTTTTTGAATTGGTGTGTGAAAGCACCTTCTGTTGATACTTTATCATGGAAGGCTCTTTAGCCCTATATAGCTCCTAACATTATCCCACCACTAATTAAGAATCATTCAACATTATAAATGGTTAAGCATCCAAACTTTTTGCTAAATAAAAGCCCCCTAAGATAGCTTTATATTATGTTATATTGTTAAAGGATGAGAGTTTCAAGGGGATTATATTTTTAAAGGTTCCCTTCTAAAGCTAATAAAAAAAAAAGCCCAACTGCTCTTCTATTCATGTTAAATGCTTTATTAACATGTAACACCCAAGGTCTAGTGGTGAATTGGTCCTTTACTATATTGGTTTCAACCTTTAGAGGAGATGGCTTAGTGAAGAAGCATTCCACAATAAAATCAGTTAAAGTTAGGCCTTTGATAGTTGATTTAGGTTAATATTAGAGTTCATACTCTTCCAGCTCAATAGTTTATTTGATCATATGACTTAACAAGTCAGGTTTATAGAGGATTTGGATCAAAAACATATCAGTCGGCATAATTACTTAATGTTCTTAGAAATCTGATTCCAATTTCCTTTTCAATCTTTATATACCTCATCTCAGCATCATTAAGGACCTTCTTCTTAAAATCTTCAACCTTTATTTCAATCTTCAACTTTTTTTCCGCTTGCTCAATTTTTTCTTTAATGTTTTCTCTTTTTTTTTTTTATGTAGAACTAATGGAAAGATATTTTCGAACTCTAATTTTCCTTAAGTTTCCTAGGTCACCCATAAAATTGCATAAAAGGCATGAATATAAGAATAAAACATATTGAAAAGACAATAAACACTTAATATTCATACCATATAAACCTTTTTTTTCAAAAGTAACCCTTTGGCTAGCCAACAAATATGATACTTATGGTTACTTATAAGTTTTTTTAAATGCTTTTATCTTATATAAACTTAAAGGAGGAGCAATGTTATCTTTACTGGTCACATTCTAAATTGAGGAACATCCTCATACATTATCGAGAGAGGTTGTCAATCTTTCATAGCTAACTACAACCTACTTGTAACTATTTTTTTCACTAATTTACCTTTAAATATATCATTCAAAGGGTTTTAGTTCCTTCTCCTAACAAAAGTGTAAAACTAAGTCACTTATTTTCTGCCTTTCAAAGAACTTGATAAAGTAAAATAATACCTAAATAGTCACAAAGTAGGAATTTGACCTTTATATTTTACATATTTATCAAAAGCTACTAATAACATCTACTTATTAGGATACAACTGACTCACACACAAGTAGTAATATTCAAACATCTTCTTTACAAAGCCATAAAAGGTAATGAATATCAAAATTTAAACATAAATAAAATAGCAGTTATCTCCAATTCTATATTAGGAGCATCATGTTCTCTATTTCTTCTCTCGCGAGAAAAAAGAATCCTAACCATATATCATGCTGCCATTCTTAGATTTATCTTAATAATGTCATTTATAACAACTATACTAGCATAAGAGTCATTAATTTGAAAGGTATGAGTTGCTTAAGATTCAAAAAAATGAATGTGTTCCACCATCTCGAGAAGACCTTAACTCCTTTATCATGACTAGTAATGTGGGAAGGATTAGATCCACCATTTTTGTTAGCCTAAGAATCTCCCTTACTAAAATTATCATTAAGCCAACAAGGACTTTTCTATGACAAATTTGAAAATTAAAAACAAGAAACAAGAGAAAAGGTTTTACTCACTTGACTTTTCAAAGTAGTAATCTTATACTAAAAAACTAAAACTAAAGAGTTTATTTAGAAACTCTTGAAGATTATTGATAAACTATATGCTCTGAATATAAGATAATGACAAGATATTTATATTGGTGTTTGCTAATAAAACAATGCATTCAAACTCACCAAAAAAAATGATCAAGTTTGGTATGACATCATTTATTCAACAAATCTACTTTTACATATCACATGGCAATGCTCATGTCCCTTACTTTTACAGGTCACACCTACTTTTACAGACTCACATGCAATGCTCATATCCCTTACTTTTGCAGGTCACACCTACTTTTACAGACTCACATGTCAAATATTATTTTGTTTAGGGTGGACCATGATTTAACATGCATTATCAGCTATCAAAATTAATTACTCACACTATAGTTCAATATTTACAAGTTAAATTTTTAACAAAATGTTAAAAAATTGATTAGAGATAAATAATAATATGTGTTTTAAAGAAGAAGAAAAAGTGCAGTACAAGTTTGAGTTAAGCTTGTGGGTTGGGTTTAGTCCTTTAATGTTCGGTTGATTTTAGTCAATCTGAACATGACCGAGCCTCTTTTTTTTTTTTTTTTTGTTAAGCTTGTGAGTTGGGTTTAGTCCTTTCATGTTCGGTTGATTTTAGTCAAACTGAACCTGACCGAGCCTTTTTTTTTTTTTTGCTCGAGTTGACTCTTTTGAGCTTGATTTGACCACGGTCAAACTAAGTCCAACGTGGGGTCCAGTTTGAACTGGTCAAACCAAACTCAACAGGTCTTATTTTGGGTGTAGTTTTCCTTTTTTGTGATCGGTTTGACCATCAAACTGAGCTAAACCTAAGGTTATGTTTGACTTAGTCTAACCGAGCCCACTTTTAGCTCGATTTGGCTCATTTTAGACCAGGTTAATTAGACTTTTCGATCATTTTCTTCTCTTTCTTCTAACTTTTTTTCTCTCTCTAGTTTATTATTATTCATATCGACAACCCATATATCGAGGAGGATGTCACACTCTTAAGACTACACCTTTATCTATGCTTCACCTACATTATTCAACTATTATGGTGTGACACATACGTGTGAAAGGTTATACTTTTCTTAGCTATCTATAATTCATAATGAGCTACTCTTGATATTTTTGTTGAGGTAAGCTATATATAAAAAAAGTTAAATGTATAAGAAAGGGATGAATTTTCTCATTCGAAATTATATATCTATAATTAATCTCTTTATATTTTCTTATATATATATATATATATATACACCCTTCAAACACTACACTAACCTCATCATTGGAGTGTTATTTTAGAGGTAACACCCGTATCTCCAACCTAGTATTATCCATAAAGAGAGCTCTATTAGAAATTCTGACTAGTGATGTTCTGATAGTTGTTAATTAAAGGCTAAGCACACTGATACAATATTTAACATGGTTTGGCAAATCGCCTACATTAATGGGAGAGTTTTATATTATTAGAGATAGAAAAAAGATATAATACAAATACATGGAGGAGGAAAATCATATCCACTCAACTCAACTTATATCTCTTATTATTGCACTTGCAGCCTTTCTCTCTTTCTCTCTTCTCACAGTCTCTTATTTTGCTCTCAAATAATACTTCTATTTATAGATAATTCAATGACAAACAAGATGCCATAAATCATGACACAAATAGTGGCAGTACATAAATTGCACTATTTTATTAATGGTTGGTACACCTTATTTGATAATAATATATCTACTATCATAGACTTTTAACAATAACAACCCTCTTTTAAAGTAGCGTTACAAATGTTGTCATATAAGTGACAATATCTCAACAAGCTCACGTCCAAGCAAAGTGTTTTTAAGCTTCATCAGTCAAGCTTCTGATTCCTTGTGGATATAGGGAATTGGCGGCAGCAATGAAATGATGGGGAGTTTTTCAACATTGTGTGTAGTAAAAACGGTCAGTGTCTTTCTCTGTTTTTGTTTTTCTTTTTTAGCAACAGTGAATAACAAATTGATCTTGAGACTTATCTGGTATTCAATTTGATCTTTAGGCACATTATGACCTCTTCTGTTTTCAATTTCTTATACAAGTTTGATGTTCTTTTTAAGTCAACAACTGAGCTTTCTGTTGATGTAATGATTTATGTGTTGCATGTTGGTTAGGTTCAGCCTCTCCGAGACGCTAAGTTCCTGTCACGATATAAGGCTAGAAGGTATTGCCTTTTGTGTTAGTTATATTAGCCTCGAGCAGATGAAATCATTTTGTGCTTTGGGTGGAAGAAGTCGATGATGAACATTTCAGCATGAATTAATTATTTGTGAAAGGTTATAGCATGTCATCCCCACCATGTAGCTTTGTTCTGCTTCTAGTATTTTCTGCTATAGTTTCACGCTACAATTGATGACAACCAGCAGGTTGGGTGTCCTACTGTTTCAAGTTGCGACTTAAAAAACTGAAAATTTGGGAACTTTTCGAAACAAAACTGGACTCTAGCTAATTGAAAGCTTGTTTAGACTTTTATATAATTCACAAATAGGGGATAATTAAGACTTTTATGTTCGAAGTATAAGTCACTGGTCAGATTCCAAAATTTCTCTTCGGCTATTGCAGTCCGTGTATTGTTATTTCTGAATTGAACAGGTTGATGGTCCGGTAGATGTTGCTGAGGCAGCCCTAGGGCATTACTTCAGCGCAGCCAACTGTCAGCCAACGCTGACAGTACTCTGAAGGGAGAGCGGGAATGTGAATGGCGTAGGCCCAGTAAGATGCACAAGGATAAAACCATGCAGATGCATGCCCAAATGTATTTTTCGTTTATGGTATCCCACCCTGCCATACAGCTCTCTTTGGCCGTTTCTCTTGGAATCTTTGCTCTAAAGTTGGTAGTCAGTGACCTGAAAAAGAAAAGGAACTCTGCTAGTCTTTTATTAAATAGGCTAGTTCACAGCTATACAGAGAAAATCATGAGCTCCCCTGTAACTCTCCATGGTGTTTGCATGATCGATAGTATTAGACCAGTGAGGCTGGACAATTTAAGGTTTTCTTTTGAAAACCAAAGAAACACCATAAACGAGAACAATATTAAAACATGATAGCAGTAATCATCCACTGCAACAGGCAGCAGGAATTGAAATGATGCAAGGGTGATTACTTTCAGCTTATAACGCAAGAAATTTGAATTCCTTCACTCACTGATGCTACCATTAACAACATTTTTCAGATGTATTTGCTGAAATCTTTACAGGCTTGCAAGACCAGGTTGTCATCTTCCCATTCATCACGAAATGTCTTTGGGTTGGCCTTCAATCTCTTGGCCGTTTCATAGAACATTTGCACTCTCCATTCTTCAAAGCAAGGACAATAACACAGAGAAGCAACCCAACAATTGTAGTCAATCTGCAAAAATTATAAACCAAATAAAAAGGTATATCAGGTAATAAAAGCATGTGTGAAATGGTTGTTTAAGAAAATGTGCCATGCTTCTGGTTGCAAAACATGCACATAGTATGGACAACCTACAAAATAAATTCCAAGTGTAGTTAAGCCAAAAAACTTGAAGATTGGCAACAAACGCACCATAAAAAAATCACATTGTTATGAAAAACACACAGCAAACTTGTTCTGGCATCACTAGCAATGATATGCTCGATGCAACAAAGAGTTTTGACAAAGGCTTTTGTATTAGTCCCTGTCTTGTTTCCACTAAGCTCAGAACATAGGCTTTTGGTGAGTTAAGCCACTAAGTTTGGAACTTGGTCTTTTGTTCAGTTGATTTGTGTGGCAGACTAAAATGCAAAAAACCTCTAGTTGGAAATGAAGGTTCCAAAATGGGTGGGGATTGCTGGAAAAAAATTGAAGTAGTTGATTTGTGTGGCAGACTAAAATGCAAAAAACCTCTAGTTGGAAATGAAGGTTCCAAAATGGGTGGGGATTGCTGGAAAAAAATTGAAGTATGATTCCACATTTGAGGCAGGGATGATTTATCCTCAAATGGAAAAAAAGAAAAGATCTTCGTTAATTATCATTAACATATTGAGTGAAGACAACACGTGATGGCTGATGATTTTTATTAGTGCAAGGCCTTTAGGATGAGCCCTGTTCAGTTACATAATTTCTAGCAATGAAACAGGTGCCATACTAAAACTATGGTGAAAGAAGGATAAAATTTCTACAGGCACAAACACAAGGCTTACCATTGTGTCCGCCATGTTATGAGTGTGACGCTTAGGCACACCAGAATCTTCAAGTGTCGAGTAGAAGGTGTTAACATCTTCCATCATGTCCTCTTGTGAAGGGAGCACAATTCGATCAGATAGAACACCAGAAATCCACTTGCTTTGAATTTCAAAGATTGGGAAAGGTAAACTCTAGCAAAAATAGGATGCAAAGGATTAATTTCAGCAATAAAGGCTAGCATCCACTAAAAAGAAACGGACAGACATGTATCACAGCAGAGCTCAACCCTGTAGGGTAGTCCGACAAAGGAAAGCTGTGGGGCCAAAATGGGTGGGAAAACATGCTTGTAGAGTGGTCCAACACGATTGTCATCCACAGTCACAATGCCATTGGTTTTGAGGAATGGGAAGCAATACTTGTACCTTGATAAACATGAAAAAATTGCAAATTCAACATTCAGTCATTAACATCATTGCCTAAATATGTCATTCAGAATGGATCTACATGAAGAGAGAGAGAGAGAGAGAGAGAGAGAGAGAAAGTTCCTAAACCATACCAAATCAAAGACAGTTAAAATTACCCAGTGCAATGCAGAATAATATCAGCGAAGATAGTGTTACCATCCTGGAAAGCCACGGAACCATCTTTATGTGCGCTTTTTATCTGCAAAATTTGGGTTGGGGGGGGGGGGGGGGGTGGCGCACTTTAGATGCAGACTTTCTAATGATAGCCCTCTCGGATTCACTCTCAACATGGGTTGGTACTCTTACCATAGAATGTAGCCACATATTATCACATTCAGCCCACTTTTCATATGTATCATCGGCAACTGATCTAGATGCCATGTGCACCTCTTTGGCAATTCCACCAATCTCAAGGGATAAATCAATAGCACTTGCAGAACTGCCAATTAAAATTACAACCTGACATGGAAAAACATCAGCACAAAAGTAAAATGCATTGTAAAAGATAACGGAGTTAAGAATCCACACACAAACAGACAGATATTGACATAAAAATTACAGAAAGCATCTTAAAATGTACAGAAGAAGAATGTCCGCCATGGCCTGCCTTGTGAGACAATTGTGGTTAAGTTTTGAAAGCTCGAGGTACTCCCAAGTTCTGTCATCTAGGAAAAGCGATCAATTTTATCCATTTGATTGCAATAACTCAAGAAAGAAGTTTGGCTTCTAACCAATTCAAACAGGAGAATTACGCCTTAAAAAAAATTAAGTTTTAAAAAAGAACTTCAAGAGACATTCCGTAGAAGCACTCTATAAAGTAAAGAGAAATATAAAACTTTAGACGTACTTTATCCTTGAAGAGTTCAGGAGTACGATAGTTATGGCTATGTATTTGCTTTCCGGGCCACAAGTTGATGCCTGAAAGGAATACAAACTAGAAGATTAAAGACACGGTTAAAACACCATTACAAAACATTTTCGAGGATGCATCGTATATTATTGTAATATATCATGCCAGTTTAGAAAGACAGGAAGATGGATATTATTTCCCCCAAAATAAAAACACCGGTATTGCCCGATATTTTAAACACATAATTCAATTTAATAGAAAATCACCAGGAAAAAATAAATAGCACAAGCTAAAAATACCAGGGATTTCAGCAATACGAGGCTGTGTGAAATGTCCATTGCAAACAACAACAGCATCAAAAACCTCATCTAGCAGATCATCATCACCACCATCAGGTCTCATCCTTTTACACTTCACTTTCAATTTCTCATTATCAACAATCTCCACACTAACCACTTCACACTCAAACCTCACCATTTGTTCAATCCCAAACTCCCTTGCAAAATCTTGCAGATACTTCAACACTTCTGCATGACCCGGGAACCTTCTAGGGTCGCGCCCTTCACCCGCTCGGGTCACGAATGGATAATCCATAAAGCCCATCGATTCTCTCGGCAAGTTGGTCCGGAGGGACTTGTATAAACTGGTGTGGACGATGTGGCGGGTCGGGTCTAGCCCAAGAGGGTCGGTTTCGACCTGTGGATTGTACACCCATGTCCCACCAATTTGGCTATCTTTCTCAAAGACAACCACTTGGTGACCTTCACGCCGGAGCTCACGTGCCGCCACTAAACCGGCGGCGCCGGCTCCGATGACAGCTACGTGGCGAGAGGTGAGCGACGTAGCATTTGATGTTTGCATGTTTGACACTATCCATATCAAGGGACACCGGTAGATATTTATAAAGGTGAAGTGCAAACATTAGTAATTTTTTTTGTGATTTCTTTTTAGATATAATTTTTTAAAAGCATAAATTATATCTTATAAAAGTAAAAAATATATGTTTTTTTATTATGGATTCCATAAAAATAAAAAGCTAACCACACTTTTAAACTACACACCTTTTTAATCTGAAGTTCTAACTAACCAATAAAAACTCACACACCATTAGACACCCACACACACATATATATTACTAATTTTTAATATTAAATAATAGGCGAATCATGAACACCCAAAACAAACCCAATGGATAATACGATTCTGAAAGGATTTATAGAGAATGTGCACACAGGCACATCAGCACACGAATCACACGAGGCCTCCAAATGGAATCACTGGCACAACATCAGCCGGTGGAGTCGCAAACAAATTACAAGAACAAAGGTACTTGGAATCTTCGTTGATTATCATTTCTTCCTAGGTGCCATGGATGAATTATTGTCTGGCTGACATGACAGCTATTATGTGTTAAACTAACGAGGCTGCGAGGGGAAGAGAAAGGCAAGAGCTTCATTTATTCATATATGGATATGGATATGGATATCTTCACTGATTCTTTATTCACGTAAAGAACTGCGAATCATGGAAATACAAGTCCAAATTAACAACGATGATGATTGATCCCACAAATTCAGATGTTGACAATTAGGCCAGCCTAATAATTTATCGTCTTCCTTTCCTATCCTTCGAACACCTCCATTGAGAGATGCAGCTGTTGCTTCAACTTTTCCAAGTGTACTTTGTGAAGTCCCTGTAGGCTTCCAAGACCAGGTCATCATCATCCCATTCATCACGGTATATCTCTGGCCGGAGCCGCCTACTCTTGCTAGCTGCATCATACATTTGCCTTCTCCATTCTTCGATCCCTGGGCAACCGCACTGAGAAGCAAGCCAGTTGTCGTACTCGAACTGCAAAATGAGATCCAAAATCTATTAATGGAAGTAATTCTAAGACATCACGATGAGATGATAGTGTCATAAAGGGAACATTCCTAATGGGTTATGTAACCCTTTTGGTTTAATTCATCACCATGAATAATCAAAAGCTGCAGACGGAGGGATCTAAGGTCACGTTACCAGGAAAAGTGAACACACAAAGCTATGCTATACTACAAATCACCAGATGTACAATCAGAAATGCAAGGATCCCGAAACTCAGAAGAAAAAAAAATGGAATATAAGGATCCATGATATATATATATACACACACACACATGCCTTGGAGGTCGTAAAAGTGGATAGACAATTGAGATATGAATTATGACATAAATAAAGAGGACCGGAAGAACTACTAACTTAAAAGAAAATATCTGCTTTTACCTATATTTCTTCTTTTTTTCCCTAGACTATATTAGGATCAAAAGACCGGAGTTGGACTCCGTCAAAATCATTCCTGACTCCATTGATGAAATCCTATAAAAACTCTCCTTCATTTTCACAAAGTTCAAGATTAACATTTTTACACGAGGTGTTTTTAGAAATAGATAAGCAATTTACCCTTTTTTATCAATTGGGTGTGGTGTTTAAATACTATGTTCAATCATGCGTATTGAAGCTACGCATTAGATGTTAGATGGAAAATAAATCAGCACGAGTTAAGGCTCAACACGGTAGTAATGGCTGAAAAGTGCAGAAAGTATAGATCATATTCAACAACAGACCAATTACAATTGCCATTGAGATTTCTGTTATCATTGGTAAATTGACTAATAAAGTGAAGATTTGATGACTTCTCCATCCTTATCATTCATCTAACAAACTCAAAGAGGATTATTTACATGTATAACCTTCAAACTATAAACCCTGATGACCATTGGACTTTACTGATGCATTCTGATGAACAAGCTAACAAATTGATATGGAAAATGGGATACAAAGTACACCATACAGAGGCATACCTGACAACCACCCAAATTATGAGTGTAGTGTTTGGGTATGTTGGAAGCTTCTAGTGTCTCATAGAAGGCTTTAACATCTTCCATCATCTCCTCAGGAGACGGAAGTGCAATATGACCTGATAAAACACCAGCAATCCACTTGGTTTGAAGTTCAAACAACGGAAAAGGGACAACCTAGCATCAACCATGGACAAATTATTTTAACATTGCAATTTAATGTTCAGTCAAAATAAAGGAATAAAACATTAACAGAGTTGAACCTTCCACGGTAACCCAACAAATGAAAGCCATGGGGCCAGAACTGGAGGAAAAACCTGCTTGTACAGGGGGCCCACACGATTTTCATCCACGGTCACAATGGCATTGGTGTCTAGAAAAGGGAAGTGATACTTGTACCTTACAGGCAAGAACAATTGTAACAAAACATTCAGCCATCATTTATTTTCTACGAGCAGCAGTATGCATAATTTAGCATTGAAATATTTGAGAAGTACCCAGTGCAATGTAGAATAATGTCAGCAACGACAACTCTCCCATTTCTGAAGACCACAGAACCGTCATCATGCACACTTTCTATCTGCATCATTTTAATAAATACAAGCATCTTAGAAGAAGCCCTTCTCGCAGATCAGAGTCAAAGAACTTCCTCCACGAAATTCTCATGACAGTTGCCCAATCGAAATCTAGGTGAGTTCTTTTACCATAGAATGAAGCCACATATTATCATATCCAGGCTGCTCTCGATATGTTTCGTCCACAACTGATCTTGAGGTAACATGGACCTCTTTAGCAACTCTGGCAATTTCTCTGGATATATCATCAGAACTAGCTGAACTTCCAATCAAAATTGCCACCTGTTCCAACAGGGAAAAAAAAAAAAACTGATCAGCCAGGAAATATAAATAGATAAAGGAGGTTCCTACAAGAAGCAGGATCAAGAATGATCACGCACAACACAACAACCTAATAAACAAAGGAAATGATCACAAACCCAAGACAAAATTGAAGAGCTACAGATTTCACAGCAAACTATTAATAAACGATTGTGCATCTTTCACAAAACTGATAATGTGCATTTGCACAGGAGTGGGGCAAGATCATGTTAACAATTTATCGTAATCTAATCTTCCCAAGTGCTTCAGGTTTCTTTACATCAGTTGTTGTACTCCTTTCATTCTTGTTTATCTCATAAAGGTGGTGCCATGACAATAGTACTCATACTTTGTATCTAATCAAGATCATTTATACTTTCATAAGAACAAATAAAAAAGAAAAAAAAAAAACTATCACCCAATTATGGTTCCAACAAGACAGTGTCCTAAGAGGAAAATTCAGGAAGAAATCTTGCCATCAATATTTTTGCATGAAGCTATCCTCAAGACTCACTCAACCATCAACCCTTTTGGTGCAAGCTCAAGACCTTTATCATTACAACAGGACTTTCATTTCAAAAGAACGAATACAGTAGTTAGAAAATCTAGCACCTAACCAATAACATTTCCTCCTTTGTGCTAATATTTCCATATCTCAACACACTTACATATATAAACTAAGCATTCAGATAGTTCTCGACCACGAAACTATAGATTCATGCACACAAGCCGAATGCTATTAGAAAATATGTGCAGTATAGAGTAACAGAAAAGCGAGTTCATGAAATGATACTAGAAACTTCAGACATACTTGATCTTGAAAGCCCTCAGGAGTACGATAATTGTGGCTATGCATCTGTTTTCCTGGCCATGAACTGATCCCTGAAAATAAGACAAGTAAAAAGATCACTCTATTACTTCGTTTCTAGAATTCCACCTACACAAAGCATGAAACTTGACAGAGCATAGAATCCAAAACAAACACTCGCAGAAAGTGGTTTCAATCCAATCAAACCAGTTTAATGATCAAGAACAACCCATAATTCCACAGTAAAAAAAAAACACCTGTCAACCCAAACATGAGCATTCTTCTTTGAATTATAATAACCTCGATCGACAAAACAACCAAAACCATAACCAATCCTAAATAATATAAATTCCAAGAGAAGAAATAAAAAAACTACCTGGTATTGAAGCAATACGAGGTTCAGTGTAATGTCCATTACAGATAACAACAGCATCATAAATCTCCTCGTCAACATCAAATCCACAACTAACCTCCCTATCATCATCACTTATTTTCCTTTTAGACCTCACAATCCACTTTCCAATATTATCCTCAACAGGCCCCACATGAACCACTTCAGTATCAAATCTCACCATTTCTTCAATCCTAAACTCGCCTGCAAAATCCTGCAAATACAACACCACCTCTCGATGGCCCGGAAACCTTCTCTGGTCTCTCTTTTTATCATTTTTTGCTATAAAGGGATAATCTTTGAAACCCATTACTTCTCTTGGGAGGTTGGTCCGGAGGGAGCTATAGAGGCTCGAGTGAATTATGCGTCGATTCGGGTCGAGGCTTAACGGGTCGGGCTCGACTTGGGGATTGTACATCCATGTGCCACCAACTTGGCTGTCTCTTTCAAAGACTACAACATCATGACCCTCTCTACGTAGCTCACGGGCACTTACGAGGCCGGCGGCTCCGGCACCGATCACCGCCACGTGGCGGGAGATTGGTGGAGGAAGTTGAGGTGGTGGCATTGATAAATGTTTGATTGGCGTTGTTGTGGTGACCCATCGAAGAGAGTTCGGTTTTTTGGACGCTTGAGAAATGCTAGCGTCAGCAGGGTCCCCATCCATTCCCCGCACGTGACCATCTGTTGTTACTATCTTTTCCCGTTCGATGTTGTGACCTGTGAGTGGCGACTGAACCAGTTCACGGGACTGATATATATATATATATATGGTTTAATAATATTCATACTTCATCTATTATTAACTCTAAAAAAAATCATTCTTTCAAGTTAATTCAAGTTGTTATATATGTAACTCTTTATTTCTCATTTATCCTAAAAATCTACTAAATTTTAGTTCTGCACAAGAACATAACTTCTATACCAAAATGTTTTCTGAATACTTTGAAAGTATAGTAAAGAAGATTTCCTAGAGTACTTTCATCTATCTCAATTGTTTTATGTTGGAAAATAGTTATTTTTAAATAGATTTTTAGAAAATAAATTATTTTTTAATATTTAATAGTGTTATTTAAAATAAATTAGAAAGTATTTTTTAGTGTTTAACTATGTTATAGAAAATAAATTGTAAAATAAATTTTTAATTTTTTAAGTTCATTAAAATAATGGATACAAAATCTAACAGATAAAAAAATTAAAAAAGATGAGATTGAAAAAATATTTTAATAAATTATTTTAAATAAAACAAATAAAAATCAAATATAATACATAAAAATTTGAAAATAGATGAAATTAAAAAAATATAATTTAATAAATTATTTTTAATAAAATAAATAGCAAAAAAAATAGATTAAAAAAAATCCAAATATGATAGATAAAAAATACCAATTAAAATAGAATAAGAGAAAAAACAAATAACAATAAGAGAATAAGGACCAAAGTTGATATAAAAATTAAATTATATCAGATTTTAAGAAATAAAAATAAAAAAATAAAAAAATTATTCAAAAAAATATATAACAATCAAAAAAGTGAGGATTAGATTTAATGTAATCAACAAACAACAAGATATTTTTGAATTTTTTATAATTTTTGAAAAGTTTTTTCATAAAAAATAAAAGGAAAACATTTTCATATAAACCAAACTAATTTTTCTTCTAACTAACAAGTATTTTTCATTGATTAAATTTTTTAAAAATAAATAAATACAAAAAAGTTTAAAAAATAATTTTAAAAAAAACACTTTTTATAAACACAAACGGGTCTTAATTCCATTTCTAATGAAAATATAGTTTTATGCATGTAAATAGAAAATATCTTATGAAAAAAAAAAAGTGGTAGGCATGCGTAATATATGTGTCAGCATGTGAACAAATTAATCATGCACATGCTCTGATGGTGGAATATTTTGCTTTTACAGTTACATTAAAAATGGTGTCGTAAGCTCTTTTCAATTGCGCAACACATGTCCACAAAGGCATGGTGGTAAGCCTTTAGTGACCTTTTCTCTCTTTTTTCATTGAAATTTACATTGATTTTTCAAAATATTAACGATGTCCTGTCTTTTTTTTTTTCAAATCTCATATTCATTCTTTTGATTGTTATTTTTTACTTTGAATTCTTTTTAATTTATTTTTTTTTAATTTTATCTTTTGACATTAGGTTGGTTAGAAATTAGGTTCTGTGATTTTTCTTATGGGGTGATGTTGATCTGATGACTTAAAGTTAGAAATTAGGTTATGTGATTTTTCTTATGGGGTGATGTTGATCTGATGACTTAAGTCACGAGTTTAAAATGTTAACTTAGGTTAACATCGATCTTTTAGTTAGATCATTTTTCATATTAATTTTCTTTTTAATTTTATCATTTAACATTTATTTTGTTAAAAATTGAGCTTTGTGATTTTTTTTGTTTTTTTTTATATAGGGTTATCCTGATCTCATGATCTATGTTGTGTGTTTAACAGATTAATCCGAGTTGACTAAGGTCTATTTAGGATTTTTTAAGTTTAATATTTTCTTGTCTTGTATTTCAACACTAGGCTAGTTTGAGAATTGAACTTCATAAATTTTTTCATTTTCCCTTCTATTAGGTTATCTTATTCATATGATCCAGCTCATAGGGTTTAGTGGACTTACCTAGTTTTGTTGTTTTTTTTATTCCTTTTCGTTAATTGATTTTTTTTTTATTATTCTACTTTTGAGTATTGGAAATTAGGTATCATAGTTTTTTTCAGTTTGTTTTATATGAAGTTATCTCGGTCTTATAACCTATATCATGTATGTATCATACTAACTCGGGTTGATTTGAATTGCTATTTTGATCTCTCTTTTTTTAATTTAAATATGACATTCACCATTGGATTATCTAGAAATTGAACTTCATAATTTTTTTCTTTTAAAAAACACTTTTTTATACATGTTGCCATGCTCACTTTAAAAAAAAATATAGTCAATTTATTGTCTTTTTTATTATATAATTAAATGAAACCAACGTATTGGACCTAGTTGGGTTTGTAACCTAAATCATGGATTTTTCTTACTTTTTTAAAAAACATATTAACAATACTTGAATATTTTTTTTTACATTAAAATTTTTTGGTCCAACTCACGACTTAACACAAGCCATTATCTAGATACAACACTACATATAGTTGTCAAACCTAGATGGTTTGAGATTAATAAGTTATCAAATCAATTTATAAGTTGAAGAATATATATATATATATATATATATTAATTTATTTATTTTTTGTTCAAGAACAATGAAAATAATCATTTTTTTATTATTGACTTAATTTGATTTTGACAAGTTCTATTGGATATTGGATTTTGAGAGAAATGAGGTTTTTCTTGCTTTTGATTTGTCATTTAATTGAATGGTTGAATTAAACATTTGATCTAATCTAAATTATAGTAGATAACCTATTTGGGCTACAGTGCGAGTCGAACCAAAAAAATTGAAATGTAAAAAATAAATGCTTAGGTCGAAAGGAACTCCATGACAGTATCATTAAACTCAGCTCAACATATCAATATTGAAACTTTTCAACCCAACTCATTGCACAGCCCGAGTTTTAAATTAAATCATCTCAATAGAACTCTTTTTATCGAATGGAAGTTATTAACATTCAGATCAATTTTTTTTGTTATCAAAATATGACCAACTGAAAACTTTATATGTTTTTTGTTGTTTTCTAACTACATTATCTTCTCTCAAACTTGTGTGAATAAGATAAAGTGGGACTAAAAAATAAAATGTTTAAAATAGAGGGACTAAAAATAAAGTTTGATAAATTCTAAAGGCTATTTTATTACAAAAGGTGTTGGAAACAATAAAGAAAAAAATGGAAAAAACCTATTTATTTACTTCATGATTGACACGGCCAAAAGATTGATGTCTTCTCCCAAATGTTAGAGTGTCGAAGTAATAAATAACCCAGCAAGACCGAGGTCGAACCATAGGGAGGTTAATTATATAAATTATAGATAACAATAACACAACAACAACAACAACAATATTAATAATACTAATAATACTACTAATAACAGTAATAGTAATAATACTAGTAATAATAGTAGTAGTAGTAGTAGTAGTAGTAAAGAAGAAGAAGAAGTTGATGAGAACTTTGAGATGAAAAATTAACGTTAAGATTAAATGATGATAACAACAAATGTTAAGGTTAAAGGATCCACTAATGGTATTTCAAACAAGTATAGTATAAACTTTTATTACTCATATGGAAACCACACACAAAGGAGATTTCAATCATATTATAAATTGTTAACATGATTACATTAGTTATCTTATTCGAATAATGCTAATAATTGTAAATATTGTCAGGCATTCATGTTTATAACTCATGTTAATAACAAATCAAGTTTCTTTAATAGCACAGATCTAGGTTATACCATACGGTTGGGCTATGAAAGTGTCAAGTATTTGTTGTACCAAGTGTTATGCAACATAAATCTAGATTAGTCATTCAACAAGTAAAGTATTAAAGAATAAACAAAATAACTTTGAGTTGATTTGATGACTAATTGATAAGTGGGTGACCAACTCTTGACTTTGTGACAATCCTTAT